>NW_028125564.1:0-251490 GCF_965194825.1 Balaenoptera physalus
ACCCTAAGCCGTACCCTAAGCCGTAACCTAAGCCTAACCCTAACCCTAGGCTACCCTTGACTGCTTCTGCCTCCAATAGATTTCCTAAGCACTAGTGTTTTAAGGAACAGCTTAAAAAGAGAATCCTAATGTGATTTCTTTACAATGGGTGTGTTCCTTATCTTATCCTAGTGTCTAAACTCTTCTCCATGGCTGGACCTCCAAATAATATTCCTTTACGTGCTAAGGGGTAACTAGAGACTGGGATAGGTTTAATAACTACCCTAACACTAACGCGTACCCTAACCCTAACCCCTACCCTAACCCTAACACGTACCCTAATCCTAACCAATACCCTAAACCGAGCCCTAACCCTAACACTAACCCTAACCGTAACCCTAACCCATACCCTACGCCGTACCCGAAGCCCTCCCCGAACCGGTACCCTAAGCCGTACCCTAAGCCGTACCCTAAGCCTAACCCTAACCCTAGGCTACCCTTGACTGCTTCTGCCTCCAATAGATTTTCTAAGCACTAGTGTTTTAAGGAACAGCTTAAAAAGAGAATCCTAATGTGATTTCTTTATAATGGGTGTGTTCCTTATCTTATCCTAGTGTCTAAACTCTTCTCCATGGCTGAACCTCCAAATAATATTCCTTTACGTGCTAAGGGGTATCTAGAGAGTGGGTTAGGTTTAATAACTACCCTAACACTAACGCGTACCCTAACCCTAAACCCTACCCTAACCCTAACAGGTACCCTAATCCTAACCAATACCCTATACCGAGCCCTAACCCTAACACTAACCCTAACCCTAACACTAACCCTAAACCTAACCCTAACCCATACCCTACGCCGTACCCGAAGCCCTCCCCGAACCCGTACCCTAAGCCGTACCCTAAGCCGTACCCTAAGCCTAACCCTAACCCTAGGCTACCCTTGACTGCTTCTGCCTCCAATAGATTTCCTAAGCACTAGTGTTTTAAGGAACAGCTTAAAAAGAGAATCCTAATGTGATTTCTTTATAATGGGTGTGTTCCTTATCTTATCCTAGTGTCTAAACTCTTCTCCATGGCTGGACCGCCAAATAATATTCCTTGACGTGCTAAGGTGTATCTAGAGAGTGGGATAGGTTTAATAACTACCCTAACCCTAACGCGTACCCTAACCCTAACCCCTACCCTAACCCTAACACGTACCCTAATCCTAACCCGTACCCTAAACCGAGCCCTAACCCTAACACTAACCCTAACCCTAACCCTAACCCATACCCTACGCCGTACCCGAAGCCCTCACCGAACCCGTACCCTAAGCCATACCCTAAGCCTAACCCGAAGCCTAACCCTAACCCTAGGCTACCCTTGACTGCTTCTGCCTCCAATAGATTTCCTAAGCACTAGTGTTTTAAGGAACAGCTTAAAAAGAGAATCCTAATGTGATTTCTTTATAATGGGTGTGTTCCTTATCGTATCCTAGTGTCTAAACTCTTCTCCATGGCTGGACCTCCAAATAATATTCCTTTACGTGCTAAGGGGTGTCTAGAGACTGGGATAGGTTTAATAACTACCCTAACACTAATGCGTACCCTAACCCTAACCCCTACCCTAACCCTAACACGTACCCTAATCCTAACCAATACCCTAAACCGAGCCCTAACCCTAACACTAACCCTAACCCTAACCCTAACCCATACCCTACGCCGTACCCGAAGCCCTCCCCGAACCCGTACCCTAAGCCGTACCCTAAGCCGTACCCTAAGCCTAACCCTAACCCTAGGCTACCCTTGACTGCTTCTGCCTCCAATAGATTTCCTAAGCACTAGTGTTTTAAGGAACAGCTTAAAAAGAGAATCCTAATGTGATTTCTTTATAATGGGTGTGTTCCTTATCTTATCCTAGTGTCTAAACTCTTCTCCATGGCTGAACCGCCAAATAATATTCCTTGACGTGCTAAGGTGTATCTAGAGAGTGGGATAGGTTTAATAACTACCCTAACCCTAACGCGTACCCTAACCCTAACCCCTACCCTAACCCTAACACGTACCCTAATCCTAACCCGTACCCTAAACCGAGCCCTAACCCTAACACTAACCCTAACCCTAACCCTAACCCATACCCTACGCCGTACCCGAAGCCCTCACCGAACCCGTACCCTAAGCCGTACCCTAAGCCTAACCCTAAGCCTAACCCTAACCCTAGGCTACCCTTGACTGCTTCTGCCTCCAATAGATTTCCTAAGCACTAGTGTTTTAAGGAACAACTTAAAAAGAGAATCCTAATGTGATTTCTTTATAATGGGTGTGTTCCTTATCTTATCCTAGTGTCTAAACGCTTCTCCATGGCTGCACCTCCAAATAATATTCCTTTACGTGCTAAGGGGTATCTAGAGTGTGGGATAGGTTTAATAACTACCCTAACACTAACGCGTACCCTAACCCTAACCCCTACCCTAACCCTAACACGTACCCTAATCCTAACCAATACCCTAAACCGAGCCCTAACCCTAACACTAACCCTAACCCTAACCCTAACCCATACCCTACGCCGTACCCGAAGCCCTCCCCGAACCCGTACCCTAAGCCGTACCCTAAGCCGTACGCTAAGCCTAACCCTAACCCTAGGCTACCCTTGACTGCTTCTGCCTCCAATAGATTTCCTAAGCACTAGTGTTTTAAGGAACAGCTTAAAAAGAGAATCCTAATGTGATTTCTTTATAATGGGTGTGTTCCTTATCTTATCCTAGTGTCTAAACTCTTCTCCATGGCTGGACCCCGAAATAATATTCCTTTACGTGCTAAGGTGTATCTAGAGAGTGGGATAGGTTTACTAACTACCCTAACCCTAACGCGTACCCTAACCCTAACCCCTACCCTAACCCTAACACGTACCCTAATCCTAACCCGTACCCTAAACCGAGCCCTAACCCTAACACTAACCCTAACCCTAACCCTAACCCATACCCTACGCCGTACCCGAAGCCCTCCCCGAACCCGTACCCTAAGCCGTACCCTAAGCCGTACCCTATGCCTAACCTTAACCCTAGGCTACCCTTGACTGCTTCTGCCTCCAATAGATTTCCTAAGCACTAGTGTTTTAAGGAACAGCTTAAAAAGAGAATCCTAATGTGATTTCTTTATAATGGGTGTGTTCCTTATCTTATCCTAGTGTCTAAACTCTTCTCCATGGCTGGACCTCCAAATAATATTCCTTTATGTGCTAAGGGGTATCTAGAGAGTGGGATAGCTTTAATAACTACCCTAACATTAACGCGTACCCTAACCCTAACCCCTACCCTAACCCTAACACGTACCCTAATCCTAACCAATACCGAAAACCGAGCCCTAACCCTAACACTAACACTAACCCTAACCCATACCCTACGCCGTAACCGAAACCCTCCCCAAACCCGTACCGTAATCCGTACCCTAAGCCGTACCCTAAGCCTAACCCTAACCCTAGGCTACCCTTGACTGCTTCTGCCTCCAATAGATTTCCTAAGCACTAGTGTTTTAAGGAACAGCTTAAAAAGAGAATCCTAATGTGATTTCTTTATATTGGGTGCGTTCCTTATCTTATCCTAGTGTCTATACTCTTCTCCATGGCTGGACCTCCAAATAATATTCCTTTACGTGCTAAGGGGTATCTAGAGAGTGGGATAGGTTTAATAACTACCCTAACACTAACGCGTACCCTAACCCTAACCCCTACCCTAACACTAACACGTACCCTAATCCTAACCAATACCCTAAACCGAGCCCTAACCCTAACACTAACCCTAACCCTAACCCTAACCCATACCCTACGCCGTACCCGAAGCCCTCCCCGAACCCGTACCCTAAGCCGTACCCTAAGCCTAACCCCAAGCCTAACCCTAACCCTTGGTTACCCTTGACTGCTTCTGCCTCCAATAGATTTCCTAAGCACTAGTATTTTAAGGAACAGCTTAAAAAGTGAATCCTAATGTGATTTCTTTATAATGGGTGTGTTCCTTATCTTATCCTAGTGTCTAAACTCTTCTCCATGGCTGGACCTCCAAATAATATTCCTTTATGTGCTAAGGGGTATCTAGAGAGTGGGATAGCTTTAATAACTACCCTAACATTAACGCGTACCCTAACCCTAACCCCTACCCTAACCCTAACACGTACCCTAATCCTAACCAATACCGAAAACCGAGCCCTAACCCTAACACTAACACTAACCCTAACCCATACCCTACGCCGTACCCGAAACCCTCCCCGAACCCGTACCGTAAGCCGTACCCTAAGCGGTACCCTAAGCCTAACCCTAACCCTAGGCTACCCTTGACTGCTTCTGCCTCCAATAGATTTCCTAAGCACTAGTGTTTTAAGGAACAGCTTAAAAAGAGAATCCTAATGTGATTTCTTTATAATGGGTGTGTTCCTTATCTTATCCTAGTGTCTAAACTCTTCTTGATGGCTGGACCCCCAAATAATATTCCTTTACGTGCTAAGGTGTATCTAGAGAGTGGGATAGGTTTAATAACTACCCTAACCCTAACGCGTACCCTAACCCTAACCCCTACCCTAACCCTAACATGTACCCTAATCCTAACCCGTACCCTAAACCGAGCCCTAACCCTAACACTAACCCTAACCCTAACCCTAACCCAAACCCTACGCCGTTCCCGAACCCCTCCCCAAACCCGTACCCTAAGCCGTACCCTAAGCCTAACCCTAAGCCTAACACTAACCCTAGGCTACCCTTGACTGCTTCTGCCTCCAATAGATTTCCTAAGCACTAGTGTTTTAAGGAACAGCTTAAAAAGAGAATCCTAATGTGATTTCTTTATAATGGGTGTGTTCCTTATCTTATCCTAGTGTCTAAACTCTTCTCCATGGCTGGACCCCCAAATAATATTCCTTTACGTGCTAAGGGGTATCTAGAGAGTGGGATAGGTTTAATAACTACCCTAACCCTAACGCGTACCCTAACCCTAACCCCTACCCTAACCCTAACACGTACCCTAATCCTAACCCGTACCCTAAACCGAGCCCTAACCCTAACACTAACCCTAACCCTAACCCTAACCCATACCCTACGCCGTACCCGAAGCCCTCCCCGAACCCGTACCCTAAGCCGTACTCTAAGCCTAACCCCAAGCCTAACCCTAACCCTAGGCTACCCTTGACTGCTTCTGCCTCCAATAGATTTCCTAAGCACTAGTGTTTTAAGGAACAGCTTAAAAAGAGAATCCTAATGTGATTTCTTTATAATGGGTGTGTTCCTTATCTTATCCTAGTGTCTAAACTCTTCTCCATGGCTGGACCTCCAAATAATATTCCTTTACGTGCTAAGGGGTATCTAGAGAGTGGGATAGCTTTAATAACTACCCTAACACTAACGCGTACCCTAACCCTAACCCCTACCCTAACCCTAAAACGTACCGTAATCCTAACCAATACCCTAAACCGAGCCCTAACGCTAACACAAACCCTAACCCTAACCCTAACCCATACCCTACGCCGTACCCGAAGCCCTTCCCGAACCCGTACCCTAAGCCGTACCCTAAGCCGTACCCTAAGCCTAACCCTAACTTTAGGCTACCCTTGACTGCTTCTGCCTCCAATAGATTTCCTAAGCACTAGTGTTTTAAGGAACAGCTTAAAAAGAGAATCCTAATGTGATTTCTTTATAATGGGTGTGTTCCTTAACTTATACTTGTGTCTAAACTCTTCTCCATGGCTGGACGCCCAAATAATATTCCTTTACGTGCTAAGGGGTATCTAGAGAGTGGGATAGGTTTAATAACAACCCTAACCCTAATGCGTACCCTAACCCTAACCCCTACCCTAACCCTAACATGTAACCGAATCCTAACCCGCACCCTAAACGGAGCCCTAACCCTAACACTAACCCGAACCCATAGCTTACGCCGTGCCCGAACCCCTCCCCGAACCCGTACCCTAAGCCGTACCCTAAGCCTAACCCCAAGCCTAACCCTAACCCTAGGCTACCCTTGACTGCTTCTGCCTCCAATAGATTTCCTAAGCACTAGTGTTTTAAGGAACAGCTTAAAAAGAGAATCCTAATGTGATTTCTTTATAATGGGTGTGTTCCTTATCTTATCCTAGTGTCTAAACTCTTCTCCATGGCTGGACCTCCAAATAATATTCCTTTATGTGCTAAGGGGTATCTAGAGAGTGGGATAGGTTTAATAACTACCCTAACCCTAACGCGTACCCTAACCCTAACCCCTACCCTAACCCTAACACGTACCCTAATCCTAACCCGTACCCTAAACCGAGCCCTAACCCTAACACTAACCCTAACCCTAACCCTAACCCATACCATACGCCGTACCCGAAGCCCTCACCGAACCTGTACCCTAAGCCGTACCCTAAGCCGTACCCTATGCCTAACCCTAACCCTAGGCTACCCTTGACTGCTTCTGCCTCCAATAGATTTCCTAAGCACTAGTGTTTTAAGGAACAGCTTAAAAAGAGAATCCTAATGTGATTTCTTTATAATGGGTGTGTTCCTTATCTTATCCTAGTGTCTAAACTCTTCTCCATGGCTGGACCTCCAAATAATATTCCTTTACGTGCTAAGGGGTATCTAGAGAGTGGGATAGGTTTAATAACTACCCTAACACTAACGCGTACCCTAACCCTAACCCCTACCCTAACCCTAACACGTACCCTAATCCTAACCAATACCCTAAACCGAGCCCTAACGCTAACACTAACCCTAACCCTAACCCTAACCCATACCCTACGCCGTACCCGAAGCCCTTCCCGAACCCGTACCCTAAGCCGTACCCTAAGCCGTACCCTAAGCCTAACCCTAACTTTAGGCTACCCTTGACTGCTTCTGCCTCCAATAGATTTCCTAAGCACTAGTGTTTTAAGGAACAGCTTAAAAAGAGAATCCTAATGTGATTTCTTTATAATGGGTGTGTTCCTTAACTTATCCTAGTGTCTAAACTCTTCTCCATGGCTGGACCCCCAAATAATATTCCTTTACGTGCTAAGGGGTATCTAGAGAGTGGGATAGGTTTAATAACTACCCTAACCCTAATGCGTACCCTAACCCTAACCCCTACCCTAACCCTAACACATAACCGAATCCTAACCCGTACCCTAAACGGAGCCCTAACCCTAACACTAACCCTAACCCTAACCCTAACACATACCCTACGCCGTACCCGAACCCCTCCCCGAACCCGTACCCTAAGCCATACTCTAAGCCTCACCCCAAGCCTAACCCTAACCCTAGGCTACCCTTGACTGCTTCTGCCTCCAATAGATTTCCTAAGCACTAGTGTTTTAAGGAACAGCTTAAAAAGAGAATCCTAATGTGATTTCTTTATAATGGGTGTGTTCCTTATCTTATCCTAGTGTCTAAACTCTTCTCCATGGCTGGACCTCCAAATAATATTCCTTTATGTGCTAAGGGGTATCTAGAGAATGGGATAGGTTTAATAACTACCCTAACACTAACGCATACCCTAACCCAAACCCCTACCCTAACCATAACACGTACCTTAATCCTAACCAATACCCTAAACCGAGCCCTAACCCTAACACTAACCCTAACCCTAACCCTAACCCATACCCTACGCCGTACCCGAAGCCCTCCCCAAACCCGTACCCTAAGCCGTACCCTAAGCCGTACCCTAAGCCTAACCCTAACCCTAGGCTACCCTTGACTGCTTCTGCCTCCAATAGATTTCCTAAGCACTAGTGTTTTAAGGAACAGCTTAAAAAGAGAATCCTAATGTGATTTCTTTATAATGGGTGTGTTCCTTATCTTATCCTAGTGTCTAAACTCTTCTCCATGGCTGGACCTCCAAATAATATTCCTTTACGTGCTAAGGGGTATCTAGAGACTGGGATAGGTTTAATAACTACCCTAACACTAACGCGTACCCTAACCCTAAACCCTACCCTAACCCTAACACGTACCCTAATCCTAACCAATACCCTATACCGAGCCCTAACCCTAACACTAACCCTAACCCTAACCCTAACCCATACCCTACGCCGTACCAGAAGCCCTCCACGAACCCGTACCCTAAGCCGTACCCTAAGCCTAACCCTAAGCCTAACCCTAACCCTAGGCTACCCTTGACTGCTTCTGCCTCCAATAGATTTCCTAAGCACTAGTGTTTTAAGGAACAGCTTAAAAAGAGAATCCTAATGTGATTTCTTTATAATGGGTGTGTTCCTTATCTTATCCTAGTGTCTAAACTCTTCTCCATGGCTGGACCTCCAAATAATATTCCTTTACGTGCTAAGGGGTATCTAGAGCGTGGGTTAGGTTTAATAACTACCCTAACACTAACGCGTACCCTAACCCTAAACCCTACCCTATCGCTAACTCGTACCCTAATCCTAACCAATACCCTAAACCGAGCCCTAACCCTAACACTAACCCTAACCCTAACCCTAACCCATACCCTACACCGTACCCGAAGCCCTCCCTGAACCCGTACCCTAAGCCGTACCCTAAGCCGTACGCTAAGCCTAACCCTAACCCTAGGCTACCCTTGACTGCTTCTGCCTCCAATAGATTTCCTAAGCACTAGTGTTTTAAGGAACAGCTTAAAAAGAGAATCCTAATGTGATTTCTTTATAATGGGTGTGTTCCTTATCTTATCCTAGTGTGTAAACTCTTCTCCATGGCTGGACCCCGAAATAATATTCCTTTACGTGCTAAGGTGTATCTAGAGAGTGGGATAGTTTTACTAACTACCCTAACCCTAACGCGTACCCTAACCCTAACCCCTACCCTAACCCTAACACGTACCCTAATCCTAACCCGTACCCTAAACCGAACCCTAACCCTAACACTAACCCTAACACTAACCCTAAGCCATACCCTACGCCGTACCCGAATCCCTCACCGAACCCGTACCCTAAGCCGTACCCTAAGCCTAACCCTAAGCCTAACCCTAACCCTAGGCTACCCTTGACTGCTTCTGCCTCCAATAGATTTCCTAAGCACTAGTGTTTTAAGGAACAGCTTAAAAAGAGAATCCTAATGTGATTTCTTTATAATGTGTGTGTTCCTTATCTTATCCTACTGTCTAAACTCTTCTCCATGGCTGGACCTCCAAATAATATTCCTTTACGTGCTGAGGGGTATCTAGAGAGTGGGATAGGTTTAATAACTACCCTAACACTAACGCGTACCCTAACCCTAACCCCTACCCTAACACTAACTCGTACCCTAATCCTAAACAATACCCTAAACCGAGCCCTAACCCTAACACTAACCCTAACCCTAACCCTAACCCATACCCTACGCCGTACCCGAAGCCCTCCCCCAACCCGTACCCTAAGCCGTACCCTAAGCCTAACACTAACCCTAGGCTACCCTTGACTGCTTCTGCCTCCAATAGATTTCCTAAGCACTAGTGTTTTAAGGAACAGCTTAAAAAGAGAATCCCAATGTGATTTCTTTATAATGGGTGTGTTCCTTATCTTATCCTAGTGTGTAAACTCTTCTCCATGGCTGGACCTCCAAATAATATTCCTTTACGTGCTAAGGGGTATCTAGAGAGTGGGTTAGGTTTAATAACTACCCTAACACTAATGCGTACCCTAACCCTAACCCCTACCCTATCGCTAACACGTACCCTAATCCTAACCAATACCCTAAACCTAGCCCTAACCCTAACACTAACCCTAACCCTAACCCATACCCTACGCCGTACCAGAAGCCCTCCCCGAACCCGTACCCTAAGCCGTACCCTAAGCCTAACCCTAAGCCTAACCCTAAACGTAGGCTACCCTTGACTGCTTCTGCCTCCAATAGATTTCCTAAGCACTAGTGTTTTAAGGAACAACTTAAAAAGAGAATCCTAATGTGATTTCTTTATAATGGGTGTGTTCCTTATCTTATCCTAGTGTCTAAACTCTTCTCCATGGCTGCACCTCCAAATAATATTCCTTTACGTGCTAAGGGGTATCTAGAGAGTGGGATAGGTTTAATAACTACCCTAACACTAACGCGTACCCTAACCCTAACCCCTACCCTAACCCTAACACGTACCCTAATCCTAACCAATACCCTAAACCGAGCCCTAACCCTAACACTAACCCTAACCCTAACCCTAACCCATACCCTACACCGTACCCGAAGCCCTCCCTGAACCCGTACCCTAAGCCGTACCCTAAGCCGTACGCTAAGCCTAACCCTAACCCTAGGCTACCCTTGACTGCTTCTGCCTCCAATAGATTTCCTAAGCACTAGTGTTTTAAGGAACAGCTTAAAAAGAGAATCCTAATGTGATTTCTTTATAATGGGTGTGTTCCTTATCTTATCCTAGTGTCTAAACTCTTCTCCATGGCTGGACCCCGAAATAATATTCCTTTACGTGCTAAGGTGTATCTAGAGAGTGGGATAGTTTTACTAACTACCCTAACCCTAACGCGTACCCTAACCCTAACCCCTACCCTAACCCTAACACGTACCCTAATCCTAACCCGTACCCTAAACCGAACCCTAACCCTAACACTAACCCTAACACTAACCCTAAGCCATACCCTACGCCGTACCCGAATCCCTCACCGAACCCGTACCCTAAGCCGTACCCTAAGCCTAACCCTAAGCCTAACCCTAACCCTAGGCTACCCTTGACTGCTTCTGCCTCCAATAGATTTCCTAAGCACTAGTGTTTTAAGGAACAGCTTAAAAAGAGAATCCTAATGTGATTTCTTTATAATGTGTGTGTTCCTTATCTTATCCTACTGTCTAAACTCTTCTCCATGGCTGGACCTCCAAATAATATTCCTTTACGTGCTGAGGGGTATCTAGAGAGTGGGATAGGTTTAATAACTACCCTAACACTAACGCGTACCCTAACCCTAACCCCTACCCTAACACTAACTCGTACCCTAATCCTAAACAATACCCTAAACCGAGCCCTAACCCTAACACTAACCCTAACCCTAACCCTAACCCATACCCTACGCCGTACCCGAAGCCCTCCCCGAACCCGTACCCTAAGCCGTACCCTAAGCCTAACACTAACCCTAGGCTACCCTTGACTGCTTCTGCCTCCAATAGATTTCCTAAGCACTAGTGTTTTAAGGAACAGCTTAAAAAGAGAATCCCAATGTGATTTCTTTATAATGGGTGTGTTCCTTATCTTATCCTAGTGTGTAAACTCTTCTCCATGGCTGGACCTCCAAATAATATTCCTTTACGTGCTAAGGGGTATCTAGAGAGTGGGTTAGGTTTAATAACTACCCTAACACTAATGCGTACCCTAACCCTAACCCCTACCCTATCGCTAACACGTACCCTAATCCTAACCAATACCCTAAACCTAGCCCTAACCCTAACACTAACCCTAACCCTAACCCATACCCTACGCCGTACCAGAAGCCCTCCCCGAACCCGTACCCTAAGCCGTACCCTAAGCCTAACCCTAAGCCTAACCCTAAACGTAGGCTACCCTTGAATCCTTCTGCCTCCAATAGATTTCCTAAGCAGTAGTGTTTTAAGGAACAGCTTAAAAAGAGAATCCTAATGTGATTTCTTTATAATGGGTGTGTTCCTTATCTTATCCTAGTGTCTAAACTCTTCTCCATGGCTGGACCTCCAAATAATATTCCTTTACGTGCTAAAGGGTATCTAGAGAGTGGGATAGGTTTAATAACTACCCTAACACTAACGCCTACCCTAACCCTAACCCCTACCCTAACCCTAACACGTACCCTAATCCTAACCAATACCCTAAACCGAGCCCTAACCCTAACACTATCCCTAACCCGAACCCTAACCCATACCCTATGCCGTACCCGAAGCCCTCCCCGAACCGGTACCCTAAGCCGTAACCTAAGCCGTACCCTAAGCCTAACCCTAACCCTAGGCTACCCTTGACTGCTTCTGCCTCCAATAGATTTCCTAAGCACTAGTGTTTTAAGGAACAGCTTAAAAAGAGAATCCTAATGTGATTTCTTCATAATGGGTGTGTTCCTTATCTTATCCTAGTGTCTAAACTCTTCTCCATGGCTGGACCTCAAAATAATATTCCTTTACGTGCTAAGGGGTATCTAGAGAGTGGGATAGGTTTAATAACTACCCTAACACTAACGCGTACCCTAACCCTAACCCCTACCCTAACATTAACACGTACCCTAATCCTAACCAATACCCTAAAACGAGCCCTAACACTAACACTAACCCTAACCCTAACCCTAACCCATACTCTACGCTGTACCCGAAGCCCTCCCCAAATCCGTACCCTAAGCCGTACCCTAAGCCGTACCCTAAGCCTAACCCTAACCCTAGGCTACCCTTGACTGCTTCTGCCTCCAATAGATTTCCTAAGCACTAGTGTTTTAAGGAACAGCTTAAAAAGAGAATCGTAATGTGATTTCTTTATAATGGGTGTGTTCCTTACCTTATCCTAGTGTCTAAACTCTTCTCCATGGCTGGACCCCCAAATAATATTCCTTTACATGCTAAGGTGTATCTAGAGAGTGGAATAGGTTTAATAACTACCCTAACCCTAACGCGTACCCTAACCCTAACCCCTACCCTAACCATAACACGTACCTTAATCCTAACCAATACCCTAAACCGAGCCCTAACCCTAACACTAACCCTAACCCTAACCCTAACCCATACCCTACGCCGTACCCGAAGCCCTCCCCAAACCCGTACCCTAAGCCGTACCCTAAGCCGTACCCTAAGCCTAACCCTAACCCTAGGCTACCCTTGACTGCTTCTGCCTCCAATAGATTTCCTAAGCACTAGTGTTTTAAGGAACAGCTTAAAAAGAGAATCCTAATGTGATTTCTTTATAATGGGTGTGTTCCTTATCTTATCCTAGTGTCTAAACTCTTCTCCATGGCTGGACCTCCAAATAATATTCCTTTACGTGCTAAGGGGTATCTAGAGACTGGGATAGGTTTAATAACTACCCTAACACTAACGCGTACCCTAACCCTAACCCCTACCCTAACCCTAACACGTACCCTAATCCTAACCAATACCCTAAACCGAGCCCTAACCCTAACACTAACCCTAACCCTAACCCTAACCCATACCCTACGCCGTACCCGAAGCCCTCCCCGAACCGGTACCCTAAGCCGTACCCTAAGCCGTACCCTAAGCCTAACCCTAACCCTAGGCTACCCTTGACTGCTTCTGCCTCCAATAGATTTTCTAAGCACTAGTGTTTTAAGGAACAACTTAAAAAGAGAATCCTAAAGTGATTTCTTTATAATGGGTGTGTTCCTTATCTTATCCTAGTGTCTAAACTCTTCTCCATGGCTGGACCTCCAAATAATATTCCTTTACGTGCTAAGGGGTATCTAGAGAGTGGGTTAGGTTTAATAACTACCCTAACACTAACGCGTACCCTAACCCTAAACCCTACCCTAACCCTAACACGTACCCTAATCCTAACCAATACCCTATACCGAGCCCTAACCCTAACACTCACCCTAACCCTAACCCTAACCCATACCCTACGCCATACCAGAAGCCCTCCACGAACCCGTACCCTAAGCCGTACCCTAAGCCTAACCCTAAGCCTAACCCTAACCCTAGGCTACCCTTGACTGCTTCTGCCTCCAATAGATTTCCTAAGCACTAGTGTTTTAAGGAACAGCTTAAAAAGAGAATCCTAATGTGATTTCTTTATAATGGGTGTGTTCCTTATCTTATCCTAGTGTCTAAACTCTTCTCCATGGCTGGACCTCCAAATAATATTCCTTTACGTGCTAAGGGGTATCTAGAGAGTGGGTTAGGTTTAATAACTACCCTAACACTAACGCGTACCCTAACCCTAAACCCTACCCTATCGCTAACTCGTACCCTAATCCTAACCCGTACCCTAAACCGAGCCCTAACCCTAACACTAACCCTAACCCTAACCCTAACCCATACCCTACGCCGTACCCGAAGCCCTCCCCGAACCCGTACCCTAAGCCGTACCCTAAGCCGTACCCTAAGCCTAACCCTAACCCTAGGCTTCCCTTGACTGCTTCTGCCTCCAATAGATTTCCTAAGCACTAGTGTTTTAAGGAACAGCTTAAAAAGAGAATCCTAATGTGATTTCTTTATAATGGGTGTGTTCCTTATCTTATCCTAGTGTCTAAACTCTTCTCCATGGCTGAACCGCCAAATAATATTCCTTGACGTGCTAAGGTGTATCTAGAGAGTGGGATAGGTTTAATAACTACCCTAACCCTAACGCGTACCCTAACCCTATCCCCTACCCTAACCCTAACACGTACCCTAATCCTAACCCGTACCCTAAACCGAGCCCTAACCCTAACACTAACCCTAACCCTAACCCTAACCCATACCCTACGCCGTACCCGAAGCCCTCACCGAACCCGTACCCTAAGCCGTACCCTAAGCCTAACCCCTACCCTAACCCTAACACGTACCCTAATCCTAACCAATACCGAAAACCGAGCCCTAACCCTAACACTAACACTAACCCTAACCCATACCCTACGCCGTACCCGAAACCCTCCCCGAACCCGTACCGTAAGCCGTACCCTAAGCGGTACCCTAAGCCTAACCCTAACCCTAGGCTACCCTTGACTGCTTCTGCCTCCAATAGATTTCCTAAGCACTAGTGTTTTAAGGAACAGCTTAAAAAGAGAATCCTAATGTGATTTCTTTATAATGGGTGTGTTCCTTATCTTATCCTAGTGTCTAAACTCTTCTTGATGGCTGGACCCCCAAATAATATTCCTTTACGTGCTAAGGTGTATCTAGAGAGTGGGATAGGTTTAATAACTACCCTAACCCTAACGCGTACCCTAACCCTAACCCCTACCCTAACCCTAACATGTACCCTAATCCTAACCCGTACCCTAAACCGAGCCCTAACCCTAACACTAACCCTAACCCTAACCCTAACCCAAACCCTACGCCGTTCCCGAACCCCTCCCCAAACCCGTACCCTCAGCCGTACCCTAAGCCTAACCCTAAGCCTAACCCTAACCCTAGGCTACCCTTGACTGCTTCTGCCTCCAATAGATTTCCTAAGCACTAGTGTTTTAAGGAACAGCTTAAAAAGAGAATCCTAATGTGATTTCTTTATAATGGGTGTGTTCCTTATCTTATCCTAGTGTCTAAACTCTTCTCCATGGCTGGATCCCCAAATAATATTCCTTTACGTGCTAAGGGGTATCTAGAGAGTGGGATAGGTTTAATAACTACCCTAACCCTAACGCGTACCCTAACCCTAACCCCTACCCTAACCCTAACACGTACCCTAATCCTAACCCGTACCCTAAACCGAGCCCTAACCCTAACACTAACCCTAACCCTAACCCTAACCCATACCCTACGCCGTACCCGAAGCCCTCCCCGAATCCGTACCCTAAGCCGTACTCTAAGCCTAACCCCAAGCCTAACCCTAACCCTAGGCTACCCTTGACTGCTTCTGCCTCCAATAGATTTCCTAAGCACTAGTGTTTTAAGGAACAGCTTAAAAAGAGAATCCTAATGTGATTTCTTTATAATGGGTGTGTTCCTTATCTTATCCTAGTGTCTAAACTCTTCTCCATGGCTGGACCTCCAAATAATATTCCTTTACGTGCTAAGGGGTATCTAGAGAGTGGGATAGCTTTAATAACTACCCTAACACTAACGCGTACCCTAACCCTAACCCCTACCCTAACCCTAAAACGTACCGTAATCCTAACCAATACCCTAAACCGAGCCCTAACGCTAACACAAACCCTAACCCTAACCCTAACCCATACCCTACGCCGTACCCGAAGCCCTTCCCGAACCCGTACCCTAAGCCGTACCCTAAGCCGTACCCTAAGCCTAACCCTAACTTTAGGCTACCCTTGACTGCTTCTGCCTCCAATAGATTTCCTAAGCACTAGTGTTTTAAGGAACAGCTTAAAAAGAGAATCCTAATGTGATTTCTTTATAATGGGTGTGTTCCTTAACTTATCCTTGTGTCTAAACTCTTCTCCATGGCTGGACGCCCAAATAATATTCCTTTACGTGCTAAGGGGTATCTAGAGAGTGGGATAGGTTTAATAACAACCCTAACCCTAATGCGTACCCTAACCCTAACCCCTACCCTAACCCTAACATGTAACCGAATCCTAACCCGCACCCTAAACGGAGCCCTAACCCTAACACTAACCCGAACCCATAGCTTACGCCGTGCCCGAACCCCTCCCCGAACCCGTACCCTAAGCCGTACCCTAAGCCTAACCCCAAGCCTAACCCTAACCCTAGGCTACCCTTGACTGCTTCTGCCTCCAATAGATTTCCTAAGCACTAGTGTTTTAAGGAACAGCTTAAAAAGAGAATCCTAATGTGATTTCTTTATAATGGGTGTGTTCCTTATCTTATCCTAGTGTCTAAACTCTTCTCCATGGCTGGACCTCCAAATAATATTCCTTTACGTGCTAAGGGGTATCTAGAGAGTGGGATAGGTTTAATAACTACCCTAACCCTAACGCGTACCCTAACCCTAACCCCTACCCTAACCCTAACACGTACCCTAATCCTAACCCGTACCCTAAACCGAGCCCTAACCCTAACACTAACCCTAACCCTAACCCTAACCCATACCCTACGCCGTACCCGAAGCCCTCACCGAACCTGTACCCTAAGCCGTACCCTAAGCCGTACCCTATGCCTAACCCTAACCCTAGGCTACCCTTGACTGCTTCTGCCTCCAATAGATTTCCTAAGCACTAGTGTTTTAAGGAACAGCTTAAAAAGAGAATCCTAATGTGATTTCTTTATAATGGGTGTGTTCCTTATCTTATCCTAGTGTCTAAACTCTTCTCCATGGCTGGACCTCAAAATAATATTCCTTTACGTGCTAAGGGGTATCTAGAGAGTGGGATAGGTTTAATAACTACCCTAACACTAACGCGTACCCTAACCCTAACCCCTACCCTAACATTAACACGTACCCTAATCCTAACCAATACCCTAAAACGAGCCCTAACACTAACACTAACCCTAACCCTAACCCTAACCCATACTCTACGCTGTACCCGAAGCCCTCCCCAAATCCGTACCCTAAGCCGTACCCTAAGCCGTACCCTAAGCCTAACCCTAACCCTAGGCTACCCTTGACTGCTTCTGCCTCCAATAGATTTCCTAAGCACTAGTGTTTTAAGGAACAGCTTAAAAAGAGAATCGTAATGTGATTTCTTTATAATGGGTGTGTTCCTTACCTTATCCTAGTGTCTAAACTCTTCTCCATGGCTGGACCCCCAAATAATATTCCTTTACATGCTAAGGTGTATCTAGAGAGTGGAATAGGTTTAATAACTACCCTAACCCTAACGCGTACCCTAACCCTAACCCCTACCCTAACCCTAACATGTACCCTAATCCTAACCCGTACCCTAAACCGAGCCCTAACCCTAACACTAACCCTAACCCTAACCCTAACCCATACCCTACGCCGTACCCGAAGCCCTCCCCGAACCCGTACCCTAAGCCGTACTCTAAGCCTCACCCCAAGCCTAACCCTAACCCTAGGCTACCCTTGACTGCTTCTGCCTCCAATAGATTTCCTAAGCACTAGTGTTTTAAGGAACAGCTTAAAAAGAGAATCCTAATGTGATTTCTTTATAATGGGTGTGTTCCTTATCTTATCCTAGTGTCTAAACTCTTCTCCATGGCTGGACCTCCAAATAATATTCCTTTACGTGCTAAGGGGTATCTAGAGAGTGGGATAGGTTTAATAACTACCCTAACACTAACGCGTACCCTAACCCTAACCCCTACCCTAACCCTAACACGTACCCTAATCCTAACCAATACCCTAAACCGAGCCCTAACGCTAACACTAACCCTAACCCTAACCCTAACCCATACCCTACGCCGTACCCGAAGCCCTTCCCGAACCCGTACCCTAAGCCGTACCCTAAGCCGTACCCTAAGCCTAACCCTAACTTTAGGCTACCCTTGACTGCTTCTGCCTCCAATAGATTTCCTAAGCACTAGTGTTTTAAGGAACAGCTTAAAAAGAGAATCCTAATGTGATTTCTTTATAATGGGTGTGTTCCTTAACTTATCCTAGTGTCTAAACTCTTCTCCATGGCTGGACCCCCAAATAATATTCCTTTACGTGCTAAGGGGTATCTAGAGAGTGGGATAGGTTTAATAACTACCCTAACCCTAATGCGTACCCTAACCCTAACCCCTACCCTAACCCTAACACATAACCGAATCCTAACCCGTACCCTAAACGGAGCCCTAACCCTAACACTAACCCTAACCCTAACCCTAACACATACCCTACGCCGTACCCGAACCCCTCCCCGAACCCGTACCCTAAGCCGTACCCTAAGCCTAACCCCAAGCCTAACCCTAACCCTAGGCTACCCTTGACTGCTTCTGCCTCCAATAGATTTCCTAAGCACTAGTGTTTTAAGGAACAGCTTAAAAAGAGAATCCTAATGTGATTTATTTATAATGGGTGTGTTCCTTATCTTATCCTAGTGTCTAAACTCTTCTCCATGGCTGGACCTCCAAATAATATTCCTTTACGTGCTAAGGGGTATCTAGAGAGTGGGATAGGTTTAATAACTACCCGAACACTAACGGTACCCTAACCCTAACCCCTACCCTAACACTAACACGTACCCTAATCCTAACCAATACCCTAAAACGAGCCCTAACCCTAACACTAACCCTAACCCTAACCCTAACCCATACCCTACGCCGTACCCGAAGCCCTCCCCGAACCCGTACCCTAAGCCGTACCCTAAGCCGTACCCTAAGCCTAACCCTAACCCTAGGCTACCCTTGACTGCTTCTGCCTCCAATAGATTTCCTAAGCACTAGTGTTTTAAGGAACAGCTTAAAAAGAGAATCCTAATGTGATTTCTTTATAATGGGTGTGTTCCTTATCTTATCCTAGTGTCTAAACTCTTCTCCATGGCTGAACCGCCAAATAATATTCCTTGACGTGCTAAGGTGTATCTAGAGAGTGGGATAGGTTTAATAACTACCCTAACCCTAACGCGTACCCTAACCCTAACCCCTACCCTAACCCTAACACGTACCCTAATCCTAACCCGTACCCTAAACCGAGCCCTAACCCTAACACTAACCCTAAACCTAACCCTAACCCATACCCTACGCCGTACCAGAAGCCCTCCCCGAACCCGTACCCTAAGCCTAACCCTAAGCCTAACCCTAACCCTAGGCTACCCTTGGATGCTTCTGCCTCCAATAGATTTCCTAAGCACTAGTGTTTTAAGGAACAGCTTAAAAAGAGAATCCTAATGTGATTTCTTTATAATGGGTGTGTTCCTTATCTTATCCTAGTGTCTAAACTCTTCTCCATGGCTGGACCTCCAAATAATATTCCTTTATGTGCTAAGGGGTATCTAGAGAATGGGATAGGTTTAATAACTACCCTAACACTAACGCATACCCTAACCCAAACCCCTACCCTAACCATAACACGTACCTTAATCCTAACCAATACCCTAAACCGAGCCCTAACCCTAACACTAACCCTAACCCTAACCCTAACCCATACCCTACGCCGTACCCGAAGCCCTCCCCAAACCCGTACCCTAAGCCGTACCCTAAGCCGTACCCTAAGCCTAACCCTAACCCTAGGCTACCCTTGACTGCTTCTGCCTCCAATAGATTTCCTAAGCACTAGTGTTTTAAGGAACAGCTTAAAAAGAGAATCCTAATGTGATTTCTTTATAATGGGTGTGTTCCTTATCTTATCCTAGTGTCTAAACTCTTCTCCATGGCTGGACCTCCAAATAATATTCCTTTACGTGCTAAGGGGTATCTAGAGACTGGGATAGGTTTAATAACTACCCTAACACTAACGCGTACCCTAACCCTAAACCCTACCCTAACCCTAACACGTACCCTAATCCTAACCAATACCCTATACCGAGCCCTAACCCTAACACTAACCCTAACCCTAACCCTAACCCATACCCTACGCCGTACCAGAAGCCCTCCACGAACCCGTACCCTAAGCCGTACCCTAAGCCTAACCCTAAGCCTAACCCTAACCCTAGGCTACCCTTGACTGCTTCTGCCTCCAATAGATTTCCTAAGCACTAGTGTTTTAAGGAACAGCTTAAAAAGAGAATCCTAATGTGATTTCTTTATAATGGGTGTGTTCCTTATCTTATCCTAGTGTCTAAACTCTTCTCCATGGCTGGACCTCCAAATAATATTCCTTTACGTGCTAAGGGGTATCTAGAGCGTGGGTTAGGTTTAATAACTACCCTAACACTAACGCGTACCCTAACCCTAAACCCTACCCTATCGCTAACTCGTACCCTAATCCTAACCCGTACCCTAAACCGAGCCCTAACCCTAACACTAACCCTAACCCTAACCCTAACCCATACCCTACGCCGTACCCGAAGCCCTCCCCGAACCCGTACCCTAATCCGTACCCTAAGCCGTACCCTAAGCCTAACCCTAACCCTAGGCTACCCTTGACTGCTTCTGCCTCCAATAGATTTCCTAAGCACTAGTGTTTTAAGGAACAGCTTAAAAAGAGAATCCTAATGTGATTTCTTTATAATGGGTGTGTTCCTTATCTTATCCTAGTGTCTAAACTCTTCTCCATGGCTGAACCGCCAAATAATATTCCTTGACGTGCTAAGGTGTATCTAGAGAGTGGGATAGGTTTAATAACTACCCTAACACTAACGCGTACCCTAACCCTAACCCCTACCCTAACCCTAACACGTACCCTAATCCTAACCCGTACCCTAAACCGAGCCCTAACCCTAACACTAACCCTAACCCTAACCCTAACCCATACCCTACGCCGTACCCGAAGCCCTCACCGAACCCGTACCCTAAGCCGTACCCTAAGCCTAACCCTAAGCCTAACCCTAAACCTAGGCTACCCTTGACTGCTTCTGCCTCCAATAGATTTCCTAAGCACTAGTGTTTTAAGGAACAACTTAAAAAGAGAATCCTAATGTGATTTCTTTATAATGGGTGTGTTCCTTATCTTATCCTAGTGTCTAAACTCTTCTCCATGGCTGCACCTCCAAATAATATTCCTTTACGTGCTAAGGGGTATCTAGAGAGTGGGATAGGTTTAATAACTACCCTAACACTAACGCGTACCCTAACCCTAACCCCTACCCTAACCCTAACACGTACCCTAATCCTAACCAATACCCTAAACCGAGCCCTAACCCTAACCCTAACCCTAACCCTAACCCTAACCCATACCCTACACCGTACCCGAAGCCCTCCCTGAACCCGTACCCTAAGCCGTACCCTATGCCGTACGCTAAGCCTAACCCTAACCCTAGGCTACCCTTGACTGCTTCTGCCTCCAATAGATTTCCTAAGCACTAGTGTTTTAAGGAACAGCTTAAAAAGAGAATCCTAATGTGATTTCTTTATAATGGGTGTGTTCCTTATCTTATCCTAGTGTCTAAACTCTTCTCCATGGCTGGACCCCGAAATAATATTCCTTTACGTGCTAAGGTGTATCTAGAGAGTGGGATAGTTTTACTAACTACCCTAACCCTAACGCGTACCCTAACCCTAACCCCTACCCTAACCCTAACACGTACCCTAATCCTAACCCGTACCCTAAACCGAACCCTAACCCTAACACTAACCCTAACACTAACCCTAAGCCATACCCTACGCCGTACCCGAATCCCTCACCGAACCCGTACCCTAAGCCGTACCCTAAGCCTAACCCTAAGCCTAACCCTAACCCTAGGCTACCCTTGACTGCTTCTGCCTCCAATAGATTTCCTAAGCACTAGTGTTTTAAGGAACAGCTTAAAAAGAGAATCCTAATGTGATTTCTTTATAATGTGTGTGTTCCTTATCTTATCCTACTGTCTAAACTCTTCTCCATGGCTGGACCTCCAAATAATATTCCTTTACGTGCTGAGGGGTATCTAGAGAGTGGGATAGGTTTAATAACTACCCTAACACTAACGCGTACCCTAACCCTAACCCCTACCCTAACACTAACTCGTACCCTAATCCTAAACAATACCCTAAACCGAGCCCTAACCCTAACACTAACCCTAACCCTAACCCTAACCCATACCCTACGCCGTACCCGAAGCCCTCCCCGAACCCGTACCCTAAGCCATACCCTAAGCCTAACACTAACCCTAGGCTACCCTTGACTGCTTCTGCCTCCAATAGATTTCCTAAGCACTAGTGTTTTAAGGAACAGCTTAAAAAGAGAATCCCAATGTGATTTCTTTATAATGGGTGTGTTCCTTATCTTATCCTAGTGTGTAAACTCTTCTCCATGGCTGGACCTCCAAATAATATTCCTTTACGTGCTAAGGGGTATCTAGAGAGTGGGTTAGGTTTAATAACTACCCTAACACTAATGCGTACCCTAACCCTAACCCCTACCCTATCGCTAACACGTACCCTAATCCTAACCAATACCCTAAACCTAGCCCTAACCCTAACACTAACCCTAACCCTAACCCATACCCTACGCCGTACCAGAAGCCCTCCCCGAACCCGTACCCTAAGCCGTACCCTAAGCCTAACCCTAAGCCTAACCCTAAACGTAGGCTACCCTTGAATCCTTCTGCCTCCAATAGATTTCCTAAGCAGTAGTGTTTTAAGGAACAGCTTAAAAAGAGAATCCTAATGTGATTTCTTTATAATGGGTGTGTTCCTTATCTTATCCTAGTGTCTAAACTCTTCTCCATGGCTGGACCTCCAAATAATATTCCTTTACGTGCTAAAGGGTATCTAGAGAGTGGGATAGGTTTAATAACTACCCTAACACTAACGCCTACCCTAACCCTAACCCCTACCCTAACCCTAACACGTACCCTAATCCTAACCAATACCCTAAACCGAGCCCTAACCCTAACACTATCCCTAACCCGAACCCTAACCCATACCCTATGCCGTACCCGAAGCCCTCCCCGAACCGGTACCCTAAGCCGTAACCTAAGCCGTACCCTAAGCCTAACCCTAACCCTAGGCTACCCTTGACTGCTTCTGCCTCCAATAGATTTCCTAAGCACTAGTGTTTTAAGGAACAGCTTAAAAAGAGAATCCTAATGTGATTTCTTCATAATGGGTGTGTTCCTTATCTTATCCTAGTGTCTAAACTCTTCTCCATGGCTGAACCTCCAAATAATATTCCTTTACGTGCTAAGGGGTATCTAGAGAGTGGGTTAGGTTTAATAACTACCCTAACACTAACGCGTACCCTAACCCTAAACCCTACCCTAACCCTAACACGTACCCTAATCCTAACCAATACCCTATACCGAGCCCTAACCCTAACACTAACCCTAACCCTAACCCTAACCCATACCCTACGCCGTACCAGAAGCCCTCCCCGAACCCGTACCCTAAGCCGTATCCTAAGCCTAACCCTAAGCCTAACCCTAACCCTAGGCTACCCTTGGATGCTTCTGCCTCCAATAGATTTCCTAAGCACTAGTGTTTTAAGGAACAGCTTAAAAAGAGAATCCTAATGTGATTTCTTTATAATGGGTGTGTTCCTTATCTTATCCTAGTGTCTAAACTCTTCTCCATGGCTGGACCTCCAAATAATATTCCTTTATGTGCTAAGGGGTATCTAGAGAATGGGATAGGTTTAATAACTACCCTAACACTAACGCGTACCCTAACCCTAACCCCTACCCTAACCATAACACGTACCTTAATCCTAACCAATACCCTAAACCGAGCCCTAACCCTAACACTAACCCTAACCCTAACCCTAACCCATACCCTACGCCGTACCCGAAGCCCTCCCCAAACCCGTACCCTAAGCCGTACCCTAAGCCGTACCCTAAGCCTAACCCTAACCCTAGGCTACCCTTGACTGCTTCTGCCTCCAATAGATTTCCTAAGCACTAGTGTTTTAAGGAACAGCTTAAAAAGAGAATCCTAATGTGATTTCTTTATAATGGGTGTGTTCCTTATCTTATCCTAGTGTCTAAACTCTTCTCCATGGCTGGACCTCCAAATAATATTCCTTTACGTGCTAAGGGGTATCTAGAGACTGGGATAGGTTTAATAACTACCCTAACACTAACGCGTACCCTAACCCTAACCCCTACCCTAACCCTAACACGTACCCTAATCCTAACCAATACCCTAAACCGAGCCCTAACCCTAACACTAACCCTAACCCTAACCCTAACCCATACCCTACGCCGTACCCGAAGCCCTCCCCGAACCGGTACCCTAAGCCGTACCCTAAGCCGTACCCTAAGCCTAACCCTAACCCTAGGCTACCCTTGACTGCTTCTGCCTCCAATAGATTTTCTAAGCACTAGTGTTTTAAGGAACAACTTAAAAAGAGAATCCTAAAGTGATTTCTTTATAATGGGTGTGTTCCTTATCTTATCCTAGTGTCTAAACTCTTCTCCATGGCTGGACCTCCAAATAATATTCCTTTACGTGCTAAGGGGTATCTAGAGAGTGGGTTAGGTTTAATAACTACCCTAACACTAACGCGTACCCTAACCCTAAACCCTACCCTAACCCTAACACGTACCCTAATCCTAACCAATACCCTATACCGAGCCCTAACCCTAACACTAACCCTAACCCTAACCCTAACCCATACCCTATGCCGTACCAGAAGCCCTCCACGAACCCGTACCCTAAGCCGTACCCTAAGCCTAACCCTAAGCCTAACCCTAACCCTAGGCTACCCTTGACTGCTTCTGCCTCCAATAGATTTCCTAAGCACTAGTGTTTTAAGGAACAGCTTAAAAAGAGAATCCTAATGTGATTTCTTTATAATGGGTGTGTTCCTTATCTTATCCTAGTGTCTAAACTCTTCTCCATGGCTGGACCTCCAAATAATATTCCTTTACGTGCTAAGGGGTATCTAGAGAGTGGGTTAGGTTTAATAACTACCCTAACACTAACGCGTACCCTAACCCTAAACCCTACCCTATCGCTAACTCGTACCCTAATCCTAACCCGTACCCTAAACCGAGCCCTAACCCTAACACTAACCCTAACCCTAACCCTAACCCATACCCTACGCCGTACCCGAAGCCCTCCCCGAACCCGTACCCTAAGCCGTACCCTAAGCCGTACCCTAAGCCTAACCCTAACCCTAGGCTTCCCTTGACTGCTTCTGCCTCCAATAGATTTCCTAAGCACTAGTGTTTTAAGGAACAGCTTAAAAAGAGAATCCTAATGTGATTTCTTTATAATGGGTGTGTTCCTTATCTTATCCTAGTGTCTAAACTCTTCTCCATGGCTGAACCGCCAAATAATATTCCTTGACGTGCTAAGGTGTATCTAGAGAGTGGGATAGGTTTAATAACTACCCTAACCCTAACGCGTACCCTAACCCTATCCCCTACCCTAACCCTAACACGTACCCTAATCCTAACCCGTACCCTAAACCGAGCCCTAACCCTAACACTAACCCTAACCCTAACCCTAACCCATACCCTACGCCGTACCCGAAGCCCTCACCGAACCCGTACCCTAAGCCGTACCCTAAGCCTAACCCTAAGCCTAACCCTAACCCTAGGCTACCCTTGACTGCTTCTGCCTCCAATAGATTTCCTAAGCACTAGTGTTTTAAGGAACAGCTTAAAAAGAGAATCCTAATGTGATTTCTTTATAATGGGTGTGTTCCTTATCTTATCCTAGTGTCTAAAATCTTCTCCATGGCTGCACCTCCAAATAATATTCCTTTACGTGCTAAGGGGTATCTAGAGACTGGGATAGGTTTAATAACTACCCTAACACTAACGCGTACCCTAACCCTAACCCCTACCCTAACCCTAACACGTACCCTAATCCTAACCAATACCCTAAACCGAGCCCTAACCCTAACACTAACCCTAACCCTAACCCTAACCCATACCCTACGCCGTACCCGAAGCACTCCCCGAACCGGTACCCTAAGCCGTACCCTAAGCCTAACCCTAACCCTAGGCTACCCTTGACTGCTTCTGCCTCCAATAGATTTTCTAAGCACTAGTGTTTTAAGGAACAACTTAAAAAGAGAATCCTAATGTGATTTCTTTATAATGGGTGTGTTCCTTATCTTATCCTAGTGTCTAAACACTTCTCCATGGCTGGACCTCCAAATAATATTCCTTTACGTGCTAAGGGGTATCTAGAGAGTGGGTTAGGTTTAATAACTACCCTAACACTAACGCGTACCCTAACCCTAAACCCTACCCTAACCCTAACACGTACCCTAATCCTAACCAATACCCTATACCGAGCCCTAACCCTAACACTAACCCTAACCCTAACCCTAACCCATACCCTACGCCGTACCCGAAGCCCTCCCCGAACCCGTACCCTAAGCCGTACCCTAAGCCGTACCCTAAGCCTAACCCTAACCCTAGGCTACCCTTGACTGCTTCTGCCTCCAATAGATTTCCTAAGCACTAGTGTTTTAAGGAACAGCTTAAAAAGAGAATCCTAATGTGATTTCTTTATAATGGGTGTGTTCCTTATCTTATCCTAGTGTCTAAACTCTTCTCCATGGCTGGACCTCCAAATAATATTCCTTTACGTGCTAAGGGGTATCTAGAGAGTGGGTTAGGTTTAATAACTACCCTAACACTAACGCGTACCCTAACCCTAAACCCTACCCTATCGCTAACTCGTACCCTAATCCTAACCCGTACCCTAAACCGAGCCCTAACCCTAACACTAACCCTAACCCTAACCCTAACCCATACCCTACGCCGTACCCGAAGCCCTCCCCGAACCCGTACCCTAAGCCGTACCCTAAGCCGTACCCTAAGCCTAACCCTAACCCTAGGCTACCCTTGACTGCTTCTGCCTCCAATAGATTTCCTAAGCACTAGTGTTTTAAGGAACAGCTTAAAAAGAGAATCCTAATGTGATTTCTTTATAATGGGTGTGTTCCTTATCTTATCCTAGTGTCTAAACTCTTCTCCATGGCTGAACCGCCAAATAATATTCCTTGACGTGCTAAGGTGTATCTACAGAGTGGGATAGGTTTAATAACTACCCTAACCCTAACGCGTACCCTAACCCTAACCCCTACCCTAACCCTAACACGTACCCTAATCCTAACCCGTACCCTAAACCGAGCCCTAACCCTAACACTAACCCTAACCCTAACCCTAACCCATACCCTACGCCGTACCCGAAGCCCTCACCGAACCCGTACCCTAAGCCGTACCCTAAGCCTAACCCTAAGCCTAACCCTAACCCTAGGCTACCCTTGACTGCTTCTGCCTCAAATAGATTTCCTAAGCACTAGTGTTTTAAGGAACAGCTTAAAAAGAGAATCCTAATGTGATTTCTTTATAATGGGTGTGTTCCTTATCTTATCCTAGTGTCTAAACTCTTCTCCATGGCTGCACCTCCAAATAATATTCCTTTACGTGCTAAGGGGTATCTAGAGAGTGGGATAGGTTTAATAACTACCCTAACACTAACGCGTACACTAACCCTAACCCCTACCCTAACCCTAACACGTACCCTAATCCTAACCAATACCCTAAACCGAGCCCTAACCCTAACACTAACCCTAACCCTAACCCTAACCCATACCCTACGCCGTACCCGAAGCCCTCCCCGAACCCGTACCCTAAGCCGTACCCTAAGCCGTACCCTAAGCCTAACACTAACCCTAGGCTACCCTTGACTGCTTCTGCCTCCAATAGATTTCCTAAGCACTAGTGTTTTAAGGAACAGCTTAAAAAGAGAATCCTAATGTGATTTCTTTATAATGGGTGTGTTCCTTATCTTATCCTAGTGTCTAAACTCTTCTCCATGGCTGGACCCCGAAATAATATTCCTTTACGTGCTAAGGTGTATCTAGAGAGTGGGATAGGTTTACTAACTACCCTAACCCTAACGCGTACCCTAACCCTAACCCCTACCCTAACCCTAACACGTACCCTAATCCTAACCCGTACCCTAAACCGAACCCTAACCCTAACACTAACCCTAACACTAACCCTAAGCCATACCCTACGCCGTACCCGAATCCCTCACCGAACCCGTACCCTAAGCCGTACCCTAAGCCTAACCCTAAGCCTAACCCTACCCCTAGGCTACCCTTGACTGCTTCTGCCTCCAATAGATTTTCTAAGCACTAGTGTTTTAAGGAACAACTTAAAAAGAGAATCCTAATGTCATTTCTTTATAATCTGTGTGTTCCTTATCTTATCCTAGTGTCTAAACTCTTCTCCATGGCTGGACCTCCAAATAATATTCCTTTACGTGCTGAGGGGTATCTAGAGAGTGGGATAGGTTTAATAACTACCCTAACACTAACACGTACCCTAACCCTAACCCCTACCCTAACACTAACTCGTACCCTAATCCTAAACAATACCCTAAACCGACCCCTAACCCTAACACTAACCCTAACCCTAACCCTAACCCATACCCTACGCCGTACCCGAAGCCCTCCCCGAACCCGTACCCTAAGCCGTACCCTAAGCCGTACCCTAAGCCTAACCCTAACCCTAGGCTACCCTTGACTGCTTCTGCCTCCAATAGATTTCCTAAGCACTAGTGTTTTAAGGAACAGCTTAAAAAGAGAATCCTAATGTGATTTCTTTATAATGGGTGTGTTCCTTATCTTATCCTAGTGTCTAAACTCTTCTCCATGGCTGAACCGCCAAATAATATTCCTTGACGTGCTAAGGTGTATCTAGAGAGTGGGATAGGTTTAATAACTACCCTAACCCTAACGCGTACCCTAACCCTAACCCCTACCCTAACCCTAACACGTAACCTAATCCTAACCCGTACCCTAAACCGAGCCGAACCCTAACACTAACCCTAACCCTAACCCTAAACCATACCCTACGCCGTACCCGAAGCCCTCACCGAACCCGTACCCTAAGCCGTACCCTAAGCCTAACCCTAAGCCTAACCCTAACCCTAGGCTACCCTTGACTGCTTCTGCCTCCAATAGATTTCCTAAGCACTAGTGTTTTAAGGAACAACTTAAAAAGAGAATCCTAATGTGATTTCTTTATAATGGGTGTGTTCCTTATCTTATCCTAGTGTCTAAACTCTTCTCCATGGCTGCACCTCCAAATAATATTCCTTTACGTGCTAAGGGGTATCTAGAGAGTGGGATAGGTTTAATAACTACCCTAACACTAACGCGTACCCTAACCCTAACCCCTATCCTAACCCTAACACGTACCCTAATCCTAACCAATACCCTAAACCGAGCCCTAACCCTAACACTAACCCTAACCCTAACCCTAACCCATACCCTACGCCGTACCCGAAGCCCTCCCCGAACCCGTACCCTAAGCCGTACCCTAAGCCTAACACTAACCCTAGGCTACCCTTGACTGCTTCTGCCTCCAATAGATTTCCTAAGCACTAGTGTTTTAAGGAACAGCTTAAAAAGAGAATCCCAATGTGATTTCTTTATAATGGGTGTGTTCCTTATCTTATCCTAGTGTGTAAACTCTTCTCCATGGCTGGACCTCCAAATAATATTCCTTTACGTGCTAAGGGGTATCTAGAGAGTGGGTTAGGTTTAATAACTACCCTAACACTAATGCGTACCCTAACCCTAACCCCTACCCTATCGCTAACACGTACCCTAATCCTAACCAATACCCTAAACCTAGCCCTAACCCTAACACTAACCCTAACCCTAACCCATACCCTACGCCGTACCAGAAGCCCTCCCCGAACCGGTACCCTAAGCCGTAACCTAAGCCGTACCCTAAGCCTAACCCTAACCCTAGGCTACCCTTGACTGCTTCTGCCTCCAATAGATTTCCTAAGCACTAGTGTTTTAAGGAACAGCTTAAAAAGAGAATCCTAATGTGATTTCTTTATAATGGGTGTGTTCCTTATCTTATCCTAGTGTCTAAACTCTTCTCCATGGCTGGACCTCCAAATAATATTCCTTTACGTTGTAAAGGGTATCTAGAGAGTGGGATAGGTTTAATAACTACCCTAACACTAACGCCTACCCTAACCCTAACCCCTACCCTAACCCTAACACGTACCCTAATCCTAACCAATACCCTAAACCGAGCCCTAACCCTAACACTAACCCTAACCCGAACCCTAACCCATACCCTATGCCGTACCCGAAGCCCTCCCCGAACCGGTACCCTAAGCCGTAACCTAAGCCGTACCCTAAGCCTAACCCTAAACCTAGGCTACCCTTGACTGCTTCTGCCTCCAATGGATTTCCTAAGCAGTAGTGTTTTAAGGAACAGCTTAAAAAGAGAATCCTAATGTGATTTCTTCATAATGGGTGTGTTCCTTATCTTATCCTAGTGTCTAAACTCTTCTCCATGGCTGAACCTCCAAATAATATTCCTTTACGTGCTAAGGGGTATCTAGAGAGTGGGTTAGGTTTAATAACTACCCTAACACTAACGCGTACCCTAACCCTAAACCCTACCCTAACCCTAACACGTACCCTAATCCTAACCAATACCCTATACCGAGCCCTAACCCTAACACTAACCCTAACCCTAACCCTAACCCATACCCTACGCCGTACCAGAAGCCCTCCCCGAACCCGTACCCTAAGCCGTATACTAAGCCTAACCCTAAGCCTAACCCTAACCCTAGGCTACCCTTGGATGCTTCTGCCTCCAATAGATTTCCTAAGCACTAGTGTTTTAAGGAACAGCTTAAAAAGAGAATCCTAATGTGATTTCTTTATAATGGGTGTGTTCCTTATCTTATCCTAGTGTCTAAACTCTTCTCCATGGCTGGACCTCCAAATAATATTCCTTTATGTGCTAAGGGGTATCTAGAGAATGGGATAGGTTTAATAACTACCCTAACACTAACGCGTACCCTAACCCTAACCCCTACCCTAACCATAACACGTACCTTAATCCTAACCAATACCCTAAACCGAGCCCTAACCCTAACACTATCCCTAACCCTAACCCTAACCCATACCCTACGCCGTACCCGAAGCCCTCCCCAAACCCGTACCCTAAGCCGTACCCTAAGGCGTACCCTAAGCCTAACCCTAACCCTAGGCTACCCTTGACTGCTTCTGCCTCCAATAGATTTCCTAAGCACTAGTGTTTTAAGGAACAGCTTAAAAAGAGAATCCTAATGTGATTTCTTTATAATGGGTGTGTTCCTTATCTTATCCTAGTGTCTAAACTCTTCTCCATGGCTGGACCTCCAAATAATATTCCTTTACGTGCTAAGGGGTATCTAGAGACTGGGATAGGTTTAATAACTACCCTAACACTAACACGTACCCTAACCCTAACCCCTACCCTAACCCTAACACGTACCCTAATCCTAACCAATACCCTAAACCGAGCCCTAACCCTAACACTAACCCTAACCCTAACCCTAACCCATACCCTACGCCGTACCCGAAGCCCTCCCCGAACCGGTACCCTAAGCCGTACCCTAAGCCGTACCCTAAGCCTAACCCTAACCCTAGGCTACCCTTGACTGCTTCTGCCTCCAATAGATTTTCTAAGCACTAGTGTTTTAAGGAACAACTTAAAAAGAGAATCCTAATGTGATTTCTTTATAATGGGTGTGTTCCTTATCTTATCCTAGTGTCTAAACTCTTCTCCATGGCTGGACCTCCAAATAATATTCCTTTACTTGCTAAGGGGTATCTAGAGAGTGGGTTAGGTTTAATAACTACCCTAACACTAACGCGTACCCTAACCCTAAACCCTACCCTAACCCTAACACGTACCCTAATCCTAACCAATACCCTATACCGAGCCCTAACCCTAACACTAACCCTAACCCTAACCCTAACCCATACCCTACGCCGTACCAGAAGCCCTCCACGAACCCGTACCCTAAGCCGTACCCTAAGCCTAACCCTAAGCCTAACCCTAACCCTAGGCTACCCTTGACTGCTTCTGCCTCCAATAGATTTCCTAAGCACTAGTGTTTTAAGGAACAGCTTAAAAAGAGAATCCTAATGTGATTTCTTTATAATGGGTGTGTTCCTTATCTTATCCTAGTGTCTAAACTCTTCTCCATGGCTGGACCCCGAAATAATATTCCTTTACGTGCTAAGGTGTATCTAGAGAGTGGGATAGGTTTACTAACTACCCTAACCCTAACGCGTACCCTAACCCTAACCCCTACCCTAACCTTAACACGTACCCTAATCCTAACCCGTACCCTAAACCGAACCCTAACCCTAACACTAACCCTAACACTAACCCTAAGCCATACCCTACGCCGTACCCGAATCCCTCACCGAACCCGTACCCTAAGCCGTACGCTAAGCCTAACCCTAAGGCTAACCCTACCCCTAGGCTACCCTTGACTGCTTCTGCCTCCAATAGATTTTCTAAGCACTAGTGTTTTAAGGAACAACTTAAAAAGAGAATCCTAATGTCATTTCTTTATAATCTGTGTGTTCCTTATCTTATCCTAGTGTCTAAACTCTTCTCCATGGCTGGACCTCCAAATAATATTCCTTTACGTGCTGAGGGGTATCTAGAGAGTGGGATAGGTTTAATAACTACCCTAACACTAACACGTACCCTAACCCTAACCCCTACCCTAACACTAACTCGTACCCTAATCCTAAACAATACCCTAAACCGAGCCCTAACCCTAACACTAACCCTAACCCTAACCCTAACCCATACCCTACGCCGTACCCGAAGCCCTCCCCGAACCCGTACCCTAAGCCGTACCCTAAGCCCTACCCTAAGCCTAACCCTAACCCTAGGCTACCCTTGACTGCTTCTGCCTCCAATAGATTTCCTAAGCACTAGTGTTTTAAGGAACAGCTTAAAAAGAGAATCCTAATGTGATTTCTTTATAATGTGTGTGTTCCTTATCTTATCCTAGTGTCTAAACTCTTCTCCATGGCTGAACCGCCAAATAATATTCCTTGACGTGCTAAGGTGTATCTAGAGAGTGGGATAGGTTTAATAACTACCCTAACCCTAACGCGTACCCTAACCTTAACCCCTACCCTAACCCTAACACGTAACCTAATCCTAACCCGTACCCTAAACCGAGCCCTAAACCTAACACTAACCCTAACCCTAACCCTAACCCATACCCTACGCCGTACCCGAAGCCCTCCCCGAACCCGTACCCTAAGCCGTACCCTAAGCCGTACCCTAAGCCTAACCCTAACCCTAGGCTACCCTTGACTGCTTCTGCCTCCAATAGATTTCCTAAGCACTAGTGTTTTAAGGAACAGCTTAAAAAGAGAATCCTAATGTGATTTCTTTATAATGGGTGTGTTCCTTATCTTATCCTAGTGTGTAAACTCTTCTCCATGGCTGGACCTCCAAATAATATTCCTTTACGTGCTAAGGGGTATCTAGAGAGTGGGTTAGGTTTAATAACTACCCTAACACTAATGCGTACCCTAACCCTAACCCCTACCCTATCGCTAACACGTACCCTAATCCTAACCAATACCCTAAACCGAGCCCTAACCCTAACACTAACCCTAACCCTAACCCATACCCTACGCCGTACCAGAAGCCCTCACCGAACCCGTACCCTAAGCCGTACCCTAAGCCTAACCCTAAGCCTAACCCTAAACGTAGGCTACCCTTGAATGCTTCTGCCTCCAATAGATTTCCTAAGCAGTAGTGTTTTAAGGAACAGCTTAAAAAGAGAATCCTAATGTGATTTCTTTATAATGGGTGTGTTCCTTATCTTATCCTAGTGTCTAAATTCTTCTCCATGGCTGGACCTCCAAATAATATTCCTTTACGTGCTAAGGGGTATCTAGAGAGTGGGATAGGTTTAATAACTACCCTAACACTAACGCCTACCCTAACCCTAACCCCTACCCTAACCCTAACACGTACCCTTATCCTAACCAATACCCTAAACCGAGCCCTAACCCTAACACTAACCCTAACCCGAACCGTAACCCATACCCTAGGCCGTACCCGAAGCCCTCCCCGAACCGGTACCCTAAGCCGTACCCTAAGCCGTACCCTAAGCCTAACCCTAACCCTAGGCTACCCTTGACTGCTTCTGCCTCCAATAGATTTCCTAAGCACTAGTGTTTTAAGGAACAGCTTAAAAAGAGAATCCTAATGTGATTTCTTCATAATGGGTGTGTTCCTTATCTTATCCTACTGTCTAAACTCTTCTCCATGGCTGAACCTCCAAATAATATTCCTTTACGTGCTAAGGGGTATCTAGAGAGTGGGTTAGGTTTAATAACTACCCTAACACTAACGCGTACCCTAACCCTAAACCCTACCCTAACTCTAACACGTACCCTAATCCTAACCAATACCCTATACCGAGCCCTAACCCTAACACTAACCCTAACCCTAACCCTAACCCATACCCTACGCCGTACCAGAAGCCCTCCCCGAACCCGTACCCTAAGCCGTATCCTAAGCCTAACCCTAAGCCTAACCCTAACCCTAGGCTACCCTTGGATGCTTCTGCCTCCAATAGATTTCCTAAGCACTAGTGTTTTAAGGAACAGCTTAAAAAGAGAATCCTAATGTGATTTCTTTATAATGGGTGTGTTCCTTATTTTATCCTAGTGTCTAAACTCTTCTCCATGGCTGGACCTCCAAATAATATTCCTTTATGTGCTAAGGGGTATCTAGAGAATGGGATAGGTTTAATAACTACCCTAACACTAACGCGTACCCTAACCCTAACCCCTACCCTAACCATAACACGTACCTTAATCCTAACCAATACCCTAAACCGAGCCCTAACCCTAACACTAACCCTAACCCTAACCCTAACCCATACCCTACGCCGTACCCGAAGCCCTCCCCAAACCCGTACCCTAAGCCGTACCCTAAGCCGTACCCTAAGCCTAACCCTAACCCTAGGCTACCCTTGACTGCTTCTGCCTCCAATAGATTTCCTAAGCACTAGTGTTTTAAGGAACAGCTTAAAAAGAGAATCCTAATGTGATTTCTTTATAATGGGTGTGTTCCTTATCTTATCCTAGTGTCTAAACTCTTCTCCATGGCTGGACTTCCAAATAATATTCCTTTACGTGCTAAGGGGTATCTATAGAGTGGGTTAGGTTTAATAACTACCCTAACACTAACGCGTACCCTAACCCTAAACCCTACCCTAACCCTAACACGTACCCTAATCCTAACCAATACCCTATACCGAGCCCTAACCCTAACACTAACCCTAACCCTAACCCTAACCCATACCCTACGCCGTACCCGAAGCCCTCCCCGAACCCGTACCCTAAGCCGTACCCTAAGCCGTACCCTAAGCCTAACCCTAACCCTAGGCTACCCTTGACTGCTTCTGCCTCCAAAAGATTTCCTAAGCACTAGTGTTTTAAGGAACAGCTTAAAAAGAGAATCCTAATGTGATTTCTTTATAATGGGTGTGTTCCTTATCTTATCCTAGTGTCTAAACTCTTCTCCATGGCTGAACCGCCAAATAATATTCCTTGACGTGCTAAGGTGTATCTAGAGAGTGGGATAGGTTTAATAACTACCCTAACCCTAACGCGTACCCTAACCCTAACCCCTACCCTAACCCTAACACGTACCCTAATCCTAACCCGTACCCTAAACCGAGCCCTAACCCTAACACTAACCCTAACCCTAACCCATACCCTACGCCGTACCAGAAGCCCTCCCCGAACCCGTACCCTAAGCCGTACCCTAAGCCTAACCCTAAGCCTAACCCTAAACGTAGGCTACCCTTGAATGCTTCTGCCTCCAATAGATTTCCTAAGCAGTAGTGTTTTAAGGAACAGCTTAAAAAGAGAATCCTAATGTGATTTCTTTATAATGGGTGTGTTCCTTATCTTATCCTAGTGTCTAAATTCTTCTCCATGGCTGGACCTCCAAATAATATTCCTTTACGTGCTAAGGGGTATCTATAGAGTGGGATAGGTTTAATAACTACCCTAACACTAACGCCTACCCTAACCCTAATGCCTACCCTAACCCTAACACGTACTCTAATCCTAACCAATACCCTAAACTGAGCCCTAACCCTAACACTAACCCTAACCCGAACCCTAACCCATACCCTATGCCGTACACGAAGCCCTCCCCGAACCGGTACCCTAAGCCGTACCCTAAGCCGTACCCTAAGCCTAACCCTAACCCTAGGCTACCCTTGACTGCTTCTGCCTCCAATAGATTTCCTAAGCACTAGTGTTTTAAGTAACAGCTTAAAAAGAGAATCCTAATGTGATTTCTTCATAATGGGTGTGTTCCTTATCTTATCCTAGTGTCTAAACTCTTCTCCATGGCTGAACCTCCAAATAATATTCCTTTACGTGCTAAGGGGTATCTAGAGAGTGGGTTAGGTTTAATAACTACCCTATCACTAACGCGTACCCTAACCCTAAACCCTACCCTAACCCTAACACGTACCCTAATCCTAATCAATACCCTATACCGAGCCCTAACCCTAACACTAACCCTAACCCTAACTCTAACCCATACCCTACGCCGTACCAGAAGCCCTCCCCGAACCCGTACCCTAAGCCGTATCCTAAGCCTAACCCTAAGCCTAACCCTAACCCTAGGCTACCCTTGGATGCTTCTGCCTCCAATAGATTTCCTAAGCACTAGTGTTTTAAGGAACAGCTTAAAAAGAGAATCCTAATGTGATTTCTTTATAATGGGTGTGTTCCTTATCTTATCCTAGTGTCTAAACTCTTCTCCATGGCTGGACCTCCAAATAATATTCCTTTATGTGCTAAGGGGTATCTAGAGAATGGGATAGGTTTAATAACTACCCTAACACTAACGCGTACCCTAACCCTAACCCCTACCCTAACCATAACACGTACCTTAATCCTAACCAATACCCTAAACCGAGCCCTAACCCTAACACTAACCCTAACCCTAACCCTAACCCATACCCTACGCCGTACCCGAAGCCCTCCCCAAACCCGTACCCTAAGCCGTACCCTAAGCCGTACCCTAAGCCTAACCCTAACCCTAGGCTACCCTTGACTGCTTCTGCCTCCAATAGATTTCCTAAGCACTAGTGTTTTAAGGAACAGCTTAAAAAGAGAATCCTAATGTGATTTCTTTATAATGGGTGTGTTCCTTATCTTATCCTAGTGTCTAAACTCTTCTCCATGGCTGGACCTCCAAATAATATTCCTTTACGTGCTAAGGGGTATCTAGAGACTGGGATAGGTTTAATAACTACCCTAACACTAACGCGTACCCTAACCCTAACCCCTACCCTAACCCTAACACGTACCCTAATCCTAAGCAATACCCTAAACCGAGCCCTAACCCTAACACTAACCCTAACCCTAACCCTAACCCATACCCTACGCCGTACCCGAAGCCCTCCCCGAACCGGTACCCTAAGCCGTACCCTAAGCCGTACCCTAAGCCTAACCCTAACCCTAGGCTACCCTTGACTGCTTCTGCCTCCAATAGATTTTCTAAGCACTAGTGTTTTAAGGAACAGCTTAAAAAGAGAATCCTAATGTGATTTCTTTATAATGGGTGTGTTCCTTATCTTATCCTAGTGTCTAAACTCTTCTCCATGGCTGGACCTCCAAATAATATTCCTTTACGTGCTAAGGGGTATCTAGAGAGTGGGTTAGGTTTAATAACTACCCTAACACTAACGCGTACCCTAACCCTAAACCCTACCCTAACCCTAACACGTACCCTAATCCTAACCAATACCCTATACCGAGCCCTAACCCTAACACTAACCCTAACCCTAACCCTAACCCATACCCTACGCCGTACCAGAAGCTCTCCACGAACCCGTACCCTAAGCCGTACCCTAAGCCTAACCCTAAGCCTAACCCTAACCCTAGGCTACCCTTGACTGCTTCTGCCTCCAATAGATTTCCTAAGCACTAGTGTTTTAAGGAACAGCTTAAAAAGAGAATCCTAATGTGATTTCTTTATAATGGGTGTGTTCCTTATCTTATCCTAGTGTCTAAACTCTTCTCCATGGCTGGCCGCCAAATAATATTCCTTTACGTGCTAAGGGGTATCTAGAGAGTGGGATAGGTTTAATCACTACCCCAACCCTAACACGTACATTAACCCTAACCACTACCCTAACCCTAACACGTACCCTAATCCTAACCCGTACCCTAAACCGAGCCCTAACCCTAACACTAACCCTAACCCTAACCCTAACCCATACCCTACGCCGTACCAGAAGCCCTCCCCGAACCCGTACCCTAAGCCGTACCCTAAGCCTAACCCTAAGCCTAACCCTAAACGTAGGCTACCCTTGAATGCTTCTGCCTCCAATAGATTTCCTAAGCAGTAGTGTTTTAAGGAACAGCTTAAAAAGAGAATCCTAATGTGATTTCTTTATAATGGGTGTGTTCCTTATCTTATCCTAGTGTCTAAATTCTTCTCCATGGCTGGACCTCCAAATAATATTCCTTTACGTGCTAAGGGGTATCTAGAGAGTGGGATAGGTTTAATAACTACCCTAACACTAACGCCTACCCTAACCCTAACCCCTACCCTAACCCTAACACGTACCCTAATCCTAACCAATACCCTAAACCGAGCCCTAACCCTAACACTAACCCTAACCCGAACCCTAACCCATACCCTATGCCGTACCCGAAGCCCTCCCCGAACCGGTACCCTAAGCCGTACCCTAAGCCGTACCCTAAGCCTAACCCTAACCCTAGGCTACCCTTGACTGCTTCTGCCTCCAATAGATTTCCTAAGCACTAGTGTTTTAAGGAACAGCTTAAAAAGAGAATCCTAATGTGATTTCTTCATAATGGGTGTGTTCCTTATCTTATCCTACTGTCTAAACTCTTCTCCATGGCTGAACCTCCAAATAATATTCCTTTACGTGCTAAGGGGTATCTAGAGAGTGGGTTAGGTTTAATAACTACCCTAACACTAACGCGTACCCTAACCCTAAACCCTACCCTAACTCTAACACGTACCCTAATCCTAACCAATACCCTATACCGAGCCCTAACCCTAACACTAACCCTAACCCTAACCCTAACCCATACCCTACGCCGTACCAGAAGCCCTCCCCGAACCCGTACCCTAAGCCGTATCCTAAGCCTAACCCTAAGCCTAACCCTAACCCTAGGCTACCCTTGGATGCTTCTGCCTCCAATAGATTTCCTAAGCACTAGTGTTTTAAGGAACAGCTTAAAAAGAGAATCCTAATGTGATTTCTTTATAATGGGTGTGTTCCTTATTTTATCCTAGTGTCTAAACTCTTCTCCATGGCTGGACCTCCAAATAATATTCCTTTATGTGCTAAGGGGTATCTAGAGAATGGGATAGGTTTAATAACTACCCTAACACTAACGCGTACCCTAACCCTAACCCCTACCCTAACCATAACACGTACCTTAATCCTAACCAATACCCTAAACCGAGCCCTAACCCTAACACTAACCCTAACCCTAACCCTAACCCATACCCTACGCCGTACCCGAAGCCCTCCCCAAACCCGTACCCTAAGCCGTACCCTAAGCCGTACCCTAAGCCTAACCCTAACCCTAGGCTACCCTTGACTGCTTCTGCCTCCAATAGATTTCCTAAGCACTAGTGTTTTAAGGAACAGCTTAAAAAGAGAATCCTAATGTGATTTCTTTATAATGGGTGTGTTCCTTATCTTATCCTAGTGTCTAAACTCTTCTCCATGGCTGGACTTCCAAATAATATTCCTTTACGTGCTAAGGGGTATCTATAGAGTGGGTTAGGTTTAATAACTACCCTAACACTAACGCGTACCCTAACCCTAAACCCTACCCTAACCCTAACACGTACCCTAATCCTAACCAATACCCTATACCGAGCCCTAACCCTAACACTAACCCTAACCCTAACCCTAACCCATACCCTACGCCGTACCCGAAGCCCTCCCCGAACCCGTACCCTAAGCCGTACCCTAAGCCGTACCCTAAGCCTAACCCTAACCCTAGGCTACCCTTGACTGCTTCTGCCTCCAAAAGATTTCCTAAGCACTAGTGTTTTAAGGAACAGCTTAAAAAGAGAATCCTAATGTGATTTCTTTATAATGGGTGTGTTCCTTATCTTATCCTAGTGTCTAAACTCTTCTCCATGGCTGAACCGCCAAATAATATTCCTTGACGTGCTAAGGTGTATCTAGAGAGTGGGATAGGTTTAATAACTACCCTAACCCTAACGCGTACCCTAACCCTAACCCCTACCCTAACCCTAACACGTACCCTAATCCTAACCCGTACCCTAAACCGAGCCCTAACCCTAACACTAACCCTAACCCTAACCCATACCCTACGCCGTACCAGAAGCCCTCCCCGAACCCGTACCCTAAGCCGTACCCTAAGCCTAACCCTAAGCCTAACCCTAAACGTAGGCTACCCTTGAATGCTTCTGCCTCCAATAGATTTCCTAAGCAGTAGTGTTTTAAGGAACAGCTTAAAAAGAGAATCCTAATGTGATTTCTTTATAATGGGTGTGTTCCTTATCTTATCCTAGTGTCTAAATTCTTCTCCATGGCTGGACCTCCAAATAATATTCCTTTACGTGCTAAGGGGTATCTATAGAGTGGGATAGGTTTAATAACTACCCTAACACTAACGCCTACCCTAACCCTAATGCCTACCCTAACCCTAACACGTACTCTAATCCTAACCAATACCCTAAACTGAGCCCTAACCCTAACACTAACCCTAACCCGAACCCTAACCCATACCCTATGCCGTACACGAAGCCCTCCCCGAACCGGTACCCTAAGCCGTACCCTAAGCCGTACCCTAAGCCTAACCCTAACCCTAGGCTACCCTTGACTGCTTCTGCCTCCAATAGATTTCCTAAGCACTAGTGTTTTAAGTAACAGCTTAAAAAGAGAATCCTAATGTGATTTCTTCATAATGGGTGTGTTCCTTATCTTATCCTAGTGTCTAAACTCTTCTCCATGGCTGAACCTCCAAATAATATTCCTTTACGTGCTAAGGGGTATCTAGAGAGTGGGTTAGGTTTAATAACTACCCTATCACTAACGCGTACCCTAACCCTAAACCCTACCCTAACCCTAACACGTACCCTAATCCTAATCAATACCCTATACCGAGCCCTAACCCTAACACTAACCCTAACCCTAACCCTAACCCATACCCTACGCCGTACCAGAAGCCCTCCCCGAACCCGTACCCTAAGCCGTATCCTAAGCCTAACCCTAAGCCTAACCCTAACCCTAGGCTACCCTTGGATGCTTCTGCCTCCAATAGATTTCCTAAGCACTAGTGTTTTAAGGAACAGCTTAAAAAGAGAATCCTAATGTGATTTCTTTATAATGGGTGTGTTCCTTATCTTATCCTAGTGTCTAAACTCTTCTCCATGGCTGGACCTCCAAATAATATTCCTTTATGTGCTAAGGGGTATCTAGAGAATGGGATAGGTTTAATAACTACCCTAACACTAACGCGTACCCTAACCCTAACCCCTACCCTAACCATAACACGTACCTTAATCCTAACCAATACCCTAAACCGAGCCCTAACCCTAACACTAACCCTAACCCTAACCCTAACCCATACCCTACGCCGTACCCGAAGCCCTCCCCAAACCCGTACCCTAAGCCGTACCCTAAGCCGTACCCTAAGCCTAACCCTAACCCTAGGCTACCCTTGACTGCTTCTGCCTCCAATAGATTTCCTAAGCACTAGTGTTTTAAGGAACAGCTTAAAAAGAGAATCCTAATGTGATTTCTTTATAATGGGTGTGTTCCTTATCTTATCCTAGTGTCTAAACTCTTCTCCATGGCTGGACCTCCAAATAATATTCCTTTACGTGCTAAGGGGTATCTAGAGACTGGGATAGGTTTAATAACTACCCTAACACTAACGCGTACCCTAACCCTAACCCCTACCCTAACCCTAACACGTACCCTAATCCTAAGCAATACCCTAAACCGAGCCCTAACCCTAACACTAACCCTAACCCTAACCCTAACCCATACCCTACGCCGTACCCGAAGCCCTCCCCGAACCGGTACCCTAAGCCGTACCCTAAGCCGTACCCTAAGCCTAACCCTAACCCTAGGCTACCCTTGACTGCTTCTGCCTCCAATAGATTTTCTAAGCACTAGTGTTTTAAGGAACAGCTTAAAAAGAGAATCCTAATGTGATTTCTTTATAATGGGTGTGTTCCTTATCTTATCCTAGTGTCTAAACTCTTCTCCATGGCTGGACCTCCAAATAATATTCCTTTACGTGCTAAGGGGTATCTAGAGAGTGGGTTAGGTTTAATAACTACCCTAACACTAACGCGTACCCTAACCCTAAACCCTACCCTAACCCTAACACGTACCCTAATCCTAACCAATACCCTATACCGAGCCCTAACCCTAACACTAACCCTAACCCTAACCCTAACCCATACCCTACGCCGTACCAGAAGCTCTCCACGAACCCGTACCCTAAGCCGTACCCTAAGCCTAACCCTAAGCCTAACCCTAACCCTAGGCTACCCTTGACTGCTTCTGCCTCCAATAGATTTCCTAAGCACTAGTGTTTTAAGGAACAGCTTAAAAAGAGAATCCTAATGTGATTTCTTTATAATGGGTGTGTTCCTTATCTTATCCTAGTGTCTAAACTCTTCTCCATGGCTGGCCGCCAAATAATATTCCTTTACGTGCTAAGGGGTATCTAGAGAGTGGGATAGGTTTAATCACTACCCCAACCCTAACACGTACATTAACCCTAACCACTACCCTAACCCTAACACGTACCCTAATCCTAACCCGTACCCTAAACCGAGCCCTAACCCTAACACTAACCCTAACCCTAACCCTAACCCATACCCTACGCCGTACCAGAAGCCCTCCCCGAACCCGTACCCTAAGCCGTACCCTAAGCCTAACCCTAAGCCTAACCCTAAACGTAGGCTACCCTTGAATGCTTCTGCCTCCAATAGATTTCCTAAGCAGTAGTGTTTTAAGGAACAGCTTAAAAAGAGAATCCTAATGTGATTTCTTTATAATGGGTGTGTTCCTTATCTTATCCTAGTGTCTAAATTCTTCTCCATGGCTGGACCTCCAAATAATATTCCTTTACGTGCTAAGGGGTATCTAGAGAGTGGGATAGGTTTAATAACTACCCTAACACTAACGCCTACCCTAACCCTAACCCCTACCCTAACCCTAACACGTACCCTAATCCTAACCAATACCCTAAACCGAGCCCTAACCCTAACACTAACCCTAACCCGAACCCTAACCCATACCCTATGCCGTACCCGAAGCCCTCCCCGAACCGGTACCCTAAGCCGTACCCTAAGCCGTACCCTAAGCCTAACCCTAACCCTAGGCTACCCTTGACTGCTTCTGCCTCCAATAGATTTCCTAAGCACTAGTGTTTTAAGGAACAGCTTAAAAAGAGAATCCTAATGTGATTTCTTTATAATGGGTGTGTTCCTTATCTTATCCTAGTGTCTAAATTCTTCTCCATGGCTGGACCTCCAAATAATATTCCTTTACGTGCTAAGGGGTGTCTAGAGAGTGGGATAGCTTTAATAACTACCCTAACACTAACGCGTACCCTAACCCTAACCCCTACCCTAACCCTAACACGTACCCTAATCCTAAGCAATACCCTAAACCGAGCCCTAACCCTAACACTAACCCTAACCCTAACCCTAACCCATACCCTACGCCGTACACGAAGCCATCCCCGAACCCGTACCCTAAGCCGTACCCTAAGCCGTACCCTAAGCCTAACCCTAACCCTAGGCTACCCTTGACTGCTTCTGCCTCCAATAGATTTCCTAAGCACTAGTGTTTTAAGGAACAGCTTAAAAAGAGAATCCTAATGTGATTTCTTTACAATGGGTGTGTTCCTTATCTTATCCTAGTGTCTAAACTCTTCTCCATGGCTGGACCTCAAAATAATATTCCTTTACGTGCTAAGGGGTATCTAGAGACTGGGATAGGTTTAATAACTACCCTAACACTAACGCGTACCCTAACCCTAACCCCTACCCTAACCCTAACACGTACCCTAATCCTAACCAATACCCTAAACCGAGCCCTAACCCTAACACTAACCCTAACCGTAACCCTAACCCATACCCTACGCCGTACCCGAAGCCCTCCCCGAACCGGTACCCTAAGCCGTACCCTAAGCCGTATCCTAAGCCTAACCCTAACCCTAGGCTACCCTTGACTGCTTCTGCCTCCAATAGATTTTCTAAGCACTAGTGTTTTAAGGAACAGCTTAAAAAGAGAATCCTAATGTGATTTCTTTATAATGGGTGTGTTCCTTATCTTATCCTAGTGTCTAAACTCTTCTCCATGGCTGAACCTCCAAATAATATTCCTTTACGTGCTAAGGGGTATCTAGAGAGTGGTTTAGGTTTAATAACTACCCTAACACTAACGCGTACCCTAACCCTAAACCCTACCCAAACCCTAACACGTACCCTAATCCTAACCAATACCCTATACCGAGCCCTAACCCTAACACTAACCCTAACCCTAACCCTAACCCATACCCTACGCCGTACCAGAAGCCCTCCCCGAACCCGAACCCTAAGCCGTACCCTAAGCCGTACCCTAAGCCTAACCCTAACCCTAGGCTACCCTTGACTGCTTCTGCCTCCAATAGATTTCCTAAGCACTAGTGTTTTAAGGAACAGCTTAAAAAGAGAATCCTAATGTGATTTCTTCATAATGGGTGTGTTCCTTATCTTATCCTAGTGTCTAAACTCTTCTCCATGGCTGAACCTCCAAATAATATTCCTTTACGTGCTAAGGGGTATCTAGAGAGTGGGTTAGGTTTAATAACTACCCTAACACTAACGCGTACCCTAACCCTAAACCCTACCCTAACCCTAACACGTACCCTAATCCTAACCAATACCCTATACCGAGCCCTAACCCTAACACTAACCCTAACCCTAACCCTAACCCATACCCTACGCCGTACCAGAAGCCCTCCCCGAACCCGTACCCTAAGCCGTATCCTAAGCCTAACCCTAAGCCTAACCCTAACCCTAGGCTACCCTTGACTGCTTCTGCCTCCAATAGATTTCCTAAGCACTAGTGTTTTAAGGAACAGCTTAAAAAGAGAATCCTAATGTGATTTCTTTATAATGGGTGTGTTCCTTATCTTATCCTAGTGTCTAAACTTTTCTCCATGGCTGGACCTCCAAATAATATTCCTTTACGTGCTAAGGGGTATCTAGAGACTGGGATAGGTTTAATAACTACCCTAACACTAACGCGTACCCTAACCCTAACCCCTACCCTAACCCTAACACGTACCCTAATCCTAACCAATACCCTAAACCGAGCCCTAACCCTAACACTAACCCTAACCCTAACCCTAACCCATACCCTACGCCGTACCCGAAGCCCTCCCCGAACCGGTACCCTACGCCGTACCCTAAGCCGTACCCTAAGCCTAACCCTAACCCTAGGCTACCCTTGACTGCTTCTGCCTCCAATAGATTTCCTAAGCACTAGTGTTTTAAGGAACAGCTTAAAAAGAGAATCCTAATGTGATTTCTTTATAATGGGTGTGTTCCTTATCTTATCCTAGTGTCTAAACTCTTCTCCATGGCTGAACCGCCAAATAATATTCCTTGACGTGCTAAGGTGTATCTAGAGAGTGGGATAGGTTTAATAACTACCCTAACCCTAACGCGTACCCTAACCCTAACCCCTACCCTAACCCTAACACGTACCCTAATCCTAACCCGTACCCTAAACCGAGCCCTAACCCTAACACTAACCCTAACTCTAACCCATACCCTACGCCGTACCAGAAGCCCTCCCCGAACCCGTAACCTAAGCCGTACCCTAAGCCTAACCCTAAGCCTAACCCTAAACGTAGGCTACCCTTGAATGCTTCTGCCTCCAATAGATTTCCTAAGCAGTAGTGTTTTAAGGAACAGCTTAAAAAGAGAATCCTAATGTGATTTCTTTATAATGGGTGTGTTCCTTATCTTATCCTAGTGTCTAAACTCTTCTCCATGGCTGGACCTCCAAATAATATTCCTTTATGTGCTAAGGGGTATCTAGAGAATGGGATAGGTTTAATAACTACCCTAACACTAACGCGTACCCTAACCCTAACCCCTACCCTAACCATAACACGTACCTTAATCCTAACCAATACCCTAAACCGAGCCCTAACCCTAACACTAACCCTAACCCTAACCCTAACCCATACCCTACGCCGTACCCGAAGCCCTCCCCAAACCCGTACCCTAAGCCGTACCCTAAGCCGTACCCTAAGCCTAACCCTAACCCTAGGCTACCCTTGACTGCTTCTGCCTCCAATAGATTTCCTAAGCACTAGTGTTTTAAGGAACAGCTTAAAAAGAGAATCCTAATGTGATTTCTTTATAATGGGTGTGTTCCTTATCTTATCCTAGTGTCTAAACTCTTCTCCATGGCTGGACCTCCAAATAATATTCCTTTACGTGCTAAGGGGTATCTAGAGACTGGGATAGGTTTAATAACTACCCTAACACTAACGCGTACCCTAACCCTAACCCCTACCCTAACCCTAACACGTACCCTAATCCTAAGCAATACCCTAAACCGAGCCCTAACCCTAACACTAACCCTAACACTAACCCTAACCCATACCCTACGCCGTACCCGAAGCCCTCCCCGAACCGGTACCCTAAGCCGTACCCTAAGCCGTACCCTAAGCCTAACCCTAACCCTAGGCTACCCTTGACTGCTTCTGCCTCCATTAGATTTTCTAAGCACTAGTGTTTTAAGGAACAGCTTAAAAAGAGAATCCTAATGTGATTTCTTTATAATGGGTGTGTTCCTTATCTTATCCTAGTGTCTAAACTCTTCTCCATGGCTGGACCTCCAAATAATATTCCTTTACGTGCTAAGGGGTATCTAGAGAGTGGGTTAGGTTTAATAACTACCCTAACACTAACGCGTACCCTAACCCTAAACCCTACCCTAACCCTAACACGTACCCTAATCCTAACCAATACCCTATACCGAGCCCTAACCCTAACACTAACCCTAACCCTAACCCTAACCCATACCCTACGCCGTACCAGAAGCTCTCCACGAACCCGTACCCTAAGCCGTACCCTAAGCCTAACCCTAAGCCTAACCCTAACCCTAGGCTACCCTTGACTGCTTCTGCCTCCAATAGATTTCCTAAGCACTAGTGTTTTAAGGAACAGCTTAAAAAGAGAATCCTAATGTGATTTATTTATAATGGGTGTGTTCCTTATCTTATCCTAGTGTCTAAACTCTTCTCCATGGCTGGACCGCCAAATAATATTCCTTTACGTGCTAAGGGGTATCTAGAGAGTGGGATAGGTTTAATCACTACCCCAACCCTAACACGTACATTAACCCTAACCACTACCCTAACCCTAACACGTACCCTAATCCTAACCCGTACCCTAAACCGAGCCCTAACCCTAACACTAACCCTAACCCTAACCCTAACCCATACCCTACGCCGTACCAGAAGCCCTCCCCGAACCCATACCCTAAGCCGTACCCTAAGCCTAACCCTAAGCCTAACCCTAAACGTAGGCTACCCTTGAATGCTTCTGCCTCCAATAGATTTCCTAAGCAGTAGTGTTTTAAGGAACAGCTTAAAAAGAGAATCCTAATGTGATTTCTTTATAATGGGTGTGTTCCTTATCTTATCCTAGTGTCTAAATTCTTCTCCATGGCTGGACCTCCAAATAATATTCCTTTACGTGCTAAGGGGTATCTAGAGAGTGGGATAGGTTTAATAACTACCCTAACACTAACGCCTACCCTAACCCTAACCCCTACCCTAACCCTAACACGTACCCTAATCCTAACCAATACCCTAAACCGAGCCCTAACCCTAACACTAACCCTAACCCGAACCCTAACCCATACCCTATGCCGTACCCGAAGCCCTCCCCGAACCGGTACCCTAAGCCGTACCCTAAGCCGTACCCTAAGCCTAACCCTAACCCTAGGCTACCCTTGACTGCTTCTGCCTCCAATAGATTTCCTAAGCACTAGTGTTTTAAGGAACAGCTTAAAAAGAGAATCCTAATGTGATTTCTTCATAATGGGTGTGTTCCTTATCTTATCCTAGTGTCTAAACTCTTCTCCATGGCTGGACCTCCAAATAATATTCCTTTACGTGCTAAGGGGTATCTAGAGAGTGGGTTAGGTTTAATAACTACCCTAACACTAACGCGTACCCTAACCCTAAACCCTACCCTAACCCTAACACGTACCCTAATCCTAACCAATACCCTATACCGAGCCCTAACCCTAACACTAACCCTAACCCTAACCCTAACCCATACCCTACGCCGTACCAGAAGCTCTCCACGAACCCGTACCCTAAGCCGTACCCTAAGCCTAACCCTAAGCCTAACCCTAACCCTAGGCTACCCTTGACTGCTTCTGCCTCCAATAGATTTCCTAAGCACTAGTGTTTTAAGGAACAGCTTAAAAAGAGAATCCTAATGTGATTTATTTATAATGGGTGTGTTCCTTATCTTATCCTAGTGTCTAAACTCTTCTCCATGGCTGGACCGCCAAATAATATTCCTTTACGTGCTAAGGGGTATCTAGAGAGTGGGATAGGTTTAATCACTACCCCAACCCTAACACGTACATTAACCCTAACCACTACCCTAACCCTAACACGTACCCTAATCCTAACCCGTACCCTAAACCGAGCCCTAACCCTAACACTAACCCTAACCCTAACCCTAACCCATACCCTACGCCGTACCAGAAGCCCTCCCCGAACCCGTACCCTAAGCCGTACCCTAAGCCTAACCCTAAGCCTAACCCTAAACGTAGGCTACCCTTGAATGCTTCTGCCTCCAATAGATTTCCTAAGCAGTAGTGTTTTAAGGAACAGCTTAAAAAGAGAATCCTAATGTGATTTCTTTATAATGGGTGTGTTCCTTATCTTATCCTAGTGTCTAAATTCTTCTCCATGGCTGGACCTCCAAATAATATTCCTTTACGTGCTAAGGGGTATCTAGAGAGTGGGATAGGTTTAATAACTACCCTAACACTAACGCCTACCCTAACCCTAACCCCTACCCTAACCCTAACACGTACCCTAATCCTAACCAATACCCTAAACCGAGCCCTAACCCTAACACTAACCCTAACCCGAACCCTAACCCATACCCTATGCCGTACCCGAAGCCCTCCCCGAACCGGTACCCTAAGCCGTACCCTAAGCCGTACCCTAAGCCTAACCCTAACCCTAGGCTACCCTTGACTGCTTCTGCCTCCAATAGATTTCCTAAGCACTAGTGTTTTAAGGAACAGCTTAAAAAGAGAATCCTAATGTGATTTCTTCATAATGGGTGTGTTCCTTATCTTATCCTAGTGTCTAAACTCTTCTCCATGGCTGAACCTCCAAATAATATTCCTTTACGTGCTAAGGGGTATCTAGAGAGTGGGTTAGGTTTAATAACTACCCTAACACTAACGCGTACCCTAACCCTAAACCCTACCCTAACCCTAACACGTACCCTAATCCTAACCAATACCCTATACCGAGCCCTAACCCTAACACTAACCCTAACCCTAACCCTAACCCATACCCTACGCCGTACCAGAAGCCCTCCCCGAACCCGTACCCTAAGCCGTATCCTAAGCCTAACCCTAAGCCTAACCCTAACCCTAGGCTACCCTTGGATGCTTCTGCCTCCAATAGATTTCCTAAGCACTAGTGTTTTAAGGAACAGCTTAAAAAGAGAATCCTAATGTGATTTCTTTATAATGGGTGTGTTCCTTATCTTATCCTAGTGTCTAAATTCTTCTCCATGGCTGGACCTCCAAATAATATTCCTTTACGTGCTAAGGGGTATCTAGAGAGTGGGATAGGTTTAATAAATACCCTAACACTAACGCGTACCCTAACCCTAACCCCTACCCTAACCCTAACACGTACCCTAATCCTAAGCAATACCCTAAACCGAGCCCTAACCCTAACACTAACCCTAACCCTAACCCTAACCCATACCCTACGCCGTACACGAAGCCATCCCCGAACCCGTACCCTAAGCCGTACCCTAAGCCGTACCCTAAGCCTAACCCTAACCCTAGGCTACCCTTGACTGCTTCTGCCTCCAATAGATTTCCTAAGCACTAGTGTTTTAAGGAACAGCTTAAAAAGAGAATCCTAATGTGATTTCTTTACAATGGGTGTGTTCCTTATCTTATCCTAGTGTCTAAACTCTTCTCCATGGCTGGACCTCAAAATAATATTCCTTTACGTGCTAAGGGGTATCTAGAGACTGGGATAGGTTTAATAACTACCCTAACACTAACGCGTACCCTAACCCTAACCCCTACCCTAACCCTAACACGTACCCTAATCCTAACCAATAACCTAAACCGAGCCCTAACCCTAACACTAACCCTAACCGTAACCCTAACCCATACCCTACGCCGTACACGAAGCCCTCCCCGAACCGGTACCCTAAGCCGTACCCTAAGCCGTACCCTAAGCCTAACCCTAACCCTAGGCTTCCCTTGACTGCTTCTGCCTCCAATAGATTTCCTAAGCACTAGTGTTTTAAGGAACAGCTTAAAAAGAGAATCCTAATGTGATTTCTTTATAATGGGTGTGTTCCTTATCTTATCCTAGTGTCTAAACTCTTCTCCATGGCTGGACCTCCAAATAATATTCCTTTACGTGCTAAGGGGTATCTAGAGACTGGGATAGGTTTAATAACTACCCTAACACTAACGCGTACCCTAACCCTAACCCCTACCCTAACCCTAACACGTACCCTAATCCTAAGCAATACCCTAAACCGAGCCCTAACCCTAACACTAACCCTAACACTAACCCTAACCCATACCCTACGCCGTACCCGAAGCCCTCCCCGAACCGGTACCCTAAGCCGTACCCTAAGCCGTACCCTAAGCCTAACCCTAACCCTAGGCTACCCTTGACTGCTTCTGCCTCCATTAGATTTTCTAAGCACTAGTGTTTTAAGGAACAGCTTAAAAAGAGAATCCTAATGTGATTTCTTTATAATGGGTGTGTTCCTTATCTTATCCTAGTGTCTAAACTCTTCTCCATGGCTGGACCTCCAAATAATATTCCTTTACGTGCTAAGGGGTATCTAGAGAGTGGGTTAGGTTTAATAACTACCCTAACACTAACGCGTACCCTAACCCTAAACCCTACCCTAACCCTAACACGTACCCTAATCCTAACCAATACCCTATACCGAGCCCTAACCCTAACACTAACCCTAACCCTAACCCTAACCCATACCCTACGCCGTACCAGAAGCTCTCCACGAACCCGTACCCTAAGCCGTACCCTAAGCCTAACCCTAAGCCTAACCCTAACCCTAGGCTACCCTTGACTGCTTCTGCCTCCAATAGATTTCCTAAGCACTAGTGTTTTAAGGAACAGCTTAAAAAGAGAATCCTAATGTGATTTATTTATAATGGGTGTGTTCCTTATCTTATCCTAGTGTCTAAACTCTTCTCCATGGCTGGACCGCCAAATAATATTCCTTTACGTGCTAAGGGGTATCTAGAGAGTGGGATAGGTTTAATCACTACCCCAACCCTAACACGTACATTAACCCTAACCACTACCCTAACCCTAACACGTACCCTAATCCTAACCCGTACCCTAAACCGAGCCCTAACCCTAACACTAACCCTAACCCTAACCCTAACCCATACCCTACGCCGTACCAGAAGCCCTCCCCGAACCCATACCCTAAGCCGTACCCTAAGCCTAACCCTAAGCCTAACCCTAAACGTAGGCTACCCTTGAATGCTTCTGCCTCCAATAGATTTCCTAAGCAGTAGTGTTTTAAGGAACAGCTTAAAAAGAGAATCCTAATGTGATTTCTTTATAATGGGTGTGTTCCTTATCTTATCCTAGTGTCTAAATTCTTCTCCATGGCTGGACCTCCAAATAATATTCCTTTACGTGCTAAGGGGTATCTAGAGAGTGGGATAGGTTTAATAACTACCCTAACACTAACGCCTACCCTAACCCTAACCCCTACCCTAACCCTAACACGTACCCTAATCCTAACCAATACCCTAAACCGAGCCCTAACCCTAACACTAACCCTAACCCGAACCCTAACCCATACCCTATGCCGTACCCGAAGCCCTCCCCGAACCGGTACCCTAAGCCGTACCCTAAGCCGTACCCTAAGCCTAACCCTAACCCTAGGCTACCCTTGACTGCTTCTGCCTCCAATAGATTTCCTAAGCACTAGTGTTTTAAGGAACAGCTTAAAAAGAGAATCCTAATGTGATTTCTTCATAATGGGTGTGTTCCTTATCTTATCCTAGTGTCTAAACTCTTCTCCATGGCTGAACCTCCAAATAATATTCCTTTACGTGCTAAGGGGTATCTAGAGAGTGGGTTAGGTTTAATAACTACCCTAACACTAACGCGTACCCTAACCCTAAACCCTACCCTAACCCTAACATGTACCCTAATCCTAACCAATACCCTATACCGAGCCCTAACCCTAACACTAACCCTAACCCTAACCCTAACCCATACCCTACGCCGTACCAGAAGCCCTCCCCGAACCCGTACCCTAAGCCGTATCCTAAGCCTAACCCTAAGCCTAACCCTAACCCTAGGCTACCCTTGGATGCTTCTGCCTCCAATAGATTTCCTAAGCAGTAGTGTTTTAAGGAACAGCTTAAAAAGAGAATCCTAATGTGATTTCTTTATAATGGGTGTGTTCCTTATCTTATCCTAGTGTCTAAACTCTTCTCCATGGCTGGACCTCCAAATAATATTCCTTTATGTGCTAAGGGGTATCTAGAGAATGGGATAGGTTTAATAACTACCCTAACACTAACGCGTACCCTAACCCTAACCTCTACCCTAACCATAACACGTACCTTAATCCTAACCAGTACCCTAAACCGAGCCCTAACCCTAACACTAACCCTAACCCTAACCCTAACCCATACCCTACGCCGTACCCGAAGCCCTCCCCAAACCCGTACCCTAAGCCGTACCCTAAGCCGTACCCTAAGCCTAACCCTAACCCTAGGCTACCCTTGACTGCTTCTGCCTCCAATAGATTTCCTAAGCACTAGTGTTTTAAGGAACAGCTTAAAAAGAGAATCCTAATGTGATTTCTTTATAATGGGTGTGTTCCTTATCTTATCCTAGTGTCTAAACTCTTCTCCATGGCTGGACCTCCAAATAATATTCCTTTACGTGCTAAGGGGTATCTAGAGACTGGGATAGGTTTAATAACTACCCTAACACTAACGCGTACCCTAACCCTAACCCCTACCCTAACCCTAACACGTACCCTAATCCTAACCAATACCCTAAACCGAGCCCTAACCCTAACACTAACCCTAACCCTAACCCTAACCCATACCCTACGCCGTACCCGAATCCCTCCCCGAACCGGTACCCTAAGCCGTACCCTAAGCCGTACCCTAAGCCTAACCCTAACCCTAGGCTACCCTTGACTGCTTCTGCCTCCATTAGATTTTCTAAGCACTAGTGTTTTAAGGAACAGCTTAAAAAGAGAATCCTAATGTGATTTCTTTATAATGGGTGTGTTCCTTATCTTATCCTAGTGTCTAAACTCTTCTCCATGGCTGGACCTCCAAATAATATTCCTTTACGTGCTAAGGGGTATCTAGAGAGTGGGTTAGGTTTAATAACTACCCTAACACTAACGCGTACCCTAACCCTAAACCCTACCCTAACCCTAACACGTACCCTAATCCTAACCAATACCCTATACCGAGCCCTAACCCTAACACTAACCCTAACCCTAACCCTAACCCATACCCTACGCCGTACCAGAAGCTCTCCACGAACCCGTACCCTAAGCCGTACCCTAAGCCTAACCCTAAGCCTAACCCTAACCCTAGGCTACCCTTGACTGCTTCTGCCTCCAATAGATTTCCTAAGCACTAGTGTTTTAAGGAACAGCTTAAAAAGAGAATCCTAATGTGATTTATTTATAATGGGTGTGTTCCTTATCTTATCCTAGTGTCTAAACTCTTCTCCATGGCTGGACCGCCAAATAATATTCCTTTACGTGCTAAGGGGTATCTAGAGAGTGGGATAGGTTTAATCACTACCCCAACCCTAACACGTACATTAACCCTAACCACTACCCTAACCCTAACACGTACCCTAATCCTAACCCGTACCCTAAACCGAGCCCTAACCCTAACACTAACCCTAACCCTAACCCTAACCCATACCCTACGCCGTACCAGAAGCCCTCCCCGAACCCGTACCCTAAGCCGTACCCTAAGCCTAACCCTAAGCCTAACCCTAAACGTAGGCTACCCTTGAATGCTTCTGCCTCCAATAGATTTCCTAAGCAGTAGTGTTTTAAGGAACAGCTTAAAAAGAGAATCCTAATGTGATTTCTTTATAATGGGTGTGTTCCTTATCTTATCCTAGTGTCTAAATTCTTCTCCATGGCTGGACCTCCAAATAATATTCCTTTACGTGCTAAGGGGTATCTAGAGAGTGGGATAGGTTTAATAACTACCCTAACACTAACGCCTACCCTAACCCTAACCCCTACCCTAACCCTAACACGTACCCTAATCCTAACCAATACCCTAAACCGAGCCCTAACCCTAACACTAACCCTAACCCGAACCCTAACCCATACCCTATGCCGTACCCGAAGCCCTCCCCGAACCGGTACCCTAAGCCGTACCCTAAGCCGTACCCTAAGCCTAACCCTAACCCTAGGCTACCCTTGACTGCTTCTGCCTCCAATAGATTTCCTAAGCACTAGTGTTTTAAGGAACAGCTTAAAAAGAGAATCCTAATGTGATTTCTTCATAATGGGTGTGTTCCTTATCTTATCCTAGTGTCTAAACTCTTCTCCATGGCTGAACCTCCAAATAATATTCCTTTACGTGCAAAGGGGTATCTAGAGAGTGGGTTAGGTTTAATAACTACCCTAACACTAACGCGTACCCTAACCCTAAACCCTACCCTAACCCTAACACGTACCCTAATCCTAACCAATACCCTATACCGAGCCCTAACCCTAACACTAACCCTAACCCTAACCCTAACCCATACCCTACGCCGTACCAGAAGCCCTCCCCGAACCCGTACCCTAAGCCGTATCCTAAGCCTAACCCTAAGCCTAACCCTAACCCTAGGCTACCCTTGGATGCTTCTGCCTCCAATAGATTTCCTAAGCACTAGTGTTTTAAGGAACAGCTTAAAAAGAGAATCCTAATGTGATTTCTTTATAATGGGTGTGTTCCTTATCTTATCCTAGTGTCTAAATTCTTCTCCATGGCTGGACCTCCAAATAATATTCCTTTACGTGCTAAGGGGTATCTAGAGAGTGGGATAGGTTTAATAAATACCCTAACACTAACGCGTACCCTAACCCTAACCCCTACCCTAACCCTAACACGTACCCTAATCCTAAGCAATACCCTAAACCGAGCCCTAACCCTAACACTAACCCTAACCCTAACCCTAACCCATACCCTACGCCGTACACGAAGCCATCCCCGAACCCGTACCCTAAGCCGTACCCTAAGCCGTACCCTAAGCCTAACCCTAACCCTAGGCTACCCTTGACTGCTTCTGCCTCCAATAGATTTCCTAAGCACTAGTGTTTTAAGGAACAGCTTAAAAAGAGAATCCTAATGTGATTTCTTTACAATGGGTGTGTTCCTTATCTTATCCTAGTGTCTAAACTCTTCTCCATGGCTGGACCTCAAAATAATATTCCTTTACGTGCTAAGGGGTATCTAGAGACTGGGATAGGTTTAATAACTACCCTAACACTAACGCGTACCCTAACCCTAACCCCTACCCTAACCCTAACACGTACCCTAATCCTAACCAATAACCTAAACCGAGCCCTAACCCTAACACTAACCCTAACCGTAACCCTAACCCATACCCTACGCCGTACACGAAGCCCTCCCCGAACCGGTACCCTAAGCCGTACCCTAAGCCGTACCCTAAGCCTAACCCTAACCCTAGGCTTCCCTTGACTGCTTCTGCCTCCAATAGATTTTCTAAGCACTAGTGTTTTAAGGAACAGCTTAAAAAGAGAATCCTAATGTGATTTCTTTATAATGGGTGTGTTCCTTATCTTATCCTAGTGTCTAAACTCTTCTCCATGGCTGAACCTCCAAATAATATTCCTTTACGTGCTAAGGGGTATCTAGAGAGTGGTTTAGGTTTAATAACTACCCTAACACTAACGCGTACCCTAACCCTAAACCCTACCCAAACCCTAACACGTACCCTAATCCTAACCAATACCCTATACCGAGCCCTAACCCTAACACTAACCCTAACCCTAACCCTAACCCATACCCTACGCCGTACCAGAAGCCCTCCCCGAACCCGTACCCTAAGCCGTACCCTAAGCCGTACCCTAAGCCTAACCCTAACCCTAGGCTACCCTTGACTGCTTCTGCTCCAATAGATTTCCTAAGCACTAGTGTTTTAAGGAACAGCTTAAAAAGAGAATCCTAATGTGATTTCTTCATAATGGGTGTGTTCCTTATCTTATCCTAGTGTCTAAACTCTTCTCCATGGCTGAACCTCCAAATAATATTCCTTTACGTGCTAAGGGGTATCTAGAGAGTGGGTTAGGTTTAATAACTACCCTAACACTAACGCGTACCCTAACCCTAAACCCTACCCTAACCCTAACACGTACCCTAATCCTAACCAATACCCTATACCGAGCCCTAACCCTAACACTAACCCTAACCCTAACCCTAACCCATACCCTACGCCGTACCAGAAGCCCTCCCCGAACCCGTACCCTAAGCCGTATCCTAAGCCTAACCCTAAGCCTAACCCTAACCCTAGGCTACCCTTGGATGCTTCTGCCTCCAATAGATTTCCTAAGCACTAGTGTTTTAAGGAACAGCTTAAAAAGAGAATCCTAATGTGATTTCTTTATAATGGGTGTGTTCCTTATTTTATCCTAGTGTCTAAACTCTTCTCCATGGCTGGACCTCCAAATAATATTCCTTTATGTGCTAAGGGGTATCTAGAGAATGGGATAGGTTTAATAACTACCCTAACACTAACGCGTACCCTAACCCTAACCCCTACCCTAACCATAACACGTACCTTAATCCTAACCAATACCCTAAACCGAGCCCTAACCCTAACACTAACCCTAACCCTAACCCTAACCCATACCCTACGCCGTACCCGAAGCCCTCCCCAAACCCGTACCCTAAGCCGTACCCTAAGCCGTACCCTAAGCCTAACCCTAACCCTAGGCTACCCTTGACTGCTTCTGCCTCCAATAGATTTCCTAAGCACTAGTGTTTTAAGGAACAGCTTAAAAAGAGAATCCTAATGTGATTTCTTTATAATGGGTGTGTTCCTTATCTTATCCTAGTGTCTAAACTCTTCTCCATGGCTGGACCTCCAAATAATATTCCTTTACGTGCTAAGGGGTATCTAGAGACTGGGATAGGTTTAATAACTACCCTAACACTAACGCGTACCCTAACCCTAACCCCTACCCTAACCCTAACACGTACCCTAATCCTAACCCGTACCCTAAACCGAGCCCTAACCCTAACACTAACCCTAACCCTAACCCATACCCTACGCTGTACCAGAAGCCCTCCCCGAACCCGTACCCTAAGCCGTACCCTAAGCCTAACCCTAAGCCTAACCCTAAACGTAGGCTACCCTTGAATGCTTCTGCCTCCAATAGATTTCCTAAGCAGTAGTGTTTTAAGGAACAGCTTAAAAAGAGAATCCTAATGTGATTTCTTTATAATGGGTGTGTTCCTTATCTTATCCTAGTGTCTAAACTCTTCTCCATGGCTGGACCTCCAAATAATATTCCTTTATGTGCTAAGGGGTATCTAGAGAATGGGATAGGTTTAATAACTACCCTAACACTAACACGTACCCTAACCCTAACCCCTACCCTAACCATAACACGTACCTTAATCCTAACCAATACCCTAAACCGAGCCCTAACCCTAACACTAACCCTAACCCTAACCCTAACCCATACCCTACGCCGTACCCGAAGCCCTCCCCAAACCCGTACCCTAAGCCGTACCCTAAGCCGTACCCTAAGCCTAACCCTAACCCTAGGCTACCCTTGACTGCTTCTGCCTCCAATAGATTTCCTAAGCACTAGTGTTTTAAGGAACAGCTTAAAAAGAGAATCCTAATGTGATTTCTTTATAATGGGTGTGTTCCTTATCTTATCCTAGTGTCTAAACTCTTCTCCATGGCTGGACCTCCAAATAATATTCCTTTACGTGCTAAGGGGTATCTAGAGACTGGGATAGGTTTAATAACTACCCTAACACTAACGCGTACCCTAACCCTAACCCCTACCCTAACCCTAACACGTACCCTAATCCTAACCAATACCCTAAACCGAGCCCTAACCCTAACACTAACCCTAACCCTAACCCTAACCCATACCCTACGCCGTACCCGAAGCCCTCCCCGAACCGGTACCCTAAGCCGTACCCTAAGCCGTACCCTAAGCCTATCCCTAACCCTAGGCTACCCTTGACTGCTTCTGCCTCCAATAGATTTCCTAAGCACTAGTGTTTTAAGGAACAGCTTAAAAAGAGAATCCTAATGTGATTTCTTCATAATGGGTGTGTTCCTTATCTTATCCTAGTGTCTAAACTCTTCTCCATGGCTGAACCTCCAAATAATATTACTTTACGTGCTAAGGGGTATCTAGAGAGTGGGTTAGGTTTAATAACTACCCTAACACTAACGCGTACCCTAACCCTAAACCCTACCCTAACCCTAACACGTACCCTAATCCTAACCAATACCCTATACCGAGCCCTAACCCTAACACTAACCCTAACCCTAACCCTAACCCATACCCTACGCCGTACCAGAAGCCCTCCCCGAACCCGTACCCTAAGCCGTATCCTAAGCCTAACCCTAAGCCTAACCCTAACCCTAGGCTACCCTTGGATGCTTCTGCCTCCAATAGATTTCCTAAGCACTAGTGTTTTAAGGAACAGCTTAAAAAGAGAATCCTAATGTGATTTCTTTATAATGGGTGTGTTCCTTATTTTATCCTAGTGTCTAAACTCTTCTCCATGGCTGGACCTCCAAATAATATTCCTTTATGTGCTAAGGGGTATCTAGAGAATGGGATAGGTTTAATAACTACCCTAACACTAACGCGTACCCTAACCCTAACCCCTACCCTAACCATAACACGTACCTTAATCCTAACCAATACCCTAAACCGAGCCCTAACCCTAACACTAACCCTAACCCTAACCCTAACCCATACCCTACGCCGTACCCGAAGCCCTCCCCAAACCCGTACCCTAAGCCGTACCCTAAGCCGTACCCTAAGCCTAACCCTAACCCTAGGCTACCCTTGACTGCTTCTGCCTCCAATAGATTTCCTAAGCACTAGTGTTTTAAGGAACAGCTTAAAAAGAGAATCCTAATGTGATTTCTTTATAATGGGTGTGTTCCTTATCTTATCCTAGTGTCTAAACTCTTCTCCATGGCTGGACCTCCAAATAATATTCCTTTACGTGCTAAGGGGTATCTAGAGACTGGGATAGGTTTAATAACTACCCTAACACTAACGCGTACCCTAACCCTAACCCCTACCCTAACCCTAACACGTACCCTAATCCTAACCAATACCCTAAACAGAGCCCTAACCCTAACACTAACCCTAACCCTAACCCTAACCCATACCCTACGCCGTACCCGAAGCCCTCCCCGAACCGGTACCCTAAGCCGTACCCTAAGCCGTACCCTAAGCCTAACCCTAACCCTAGGCTACCCTTGACTGCTTCTGCCTCCAATAGATTTCCTAAGCACTAGTGTTTTAAGGAACAGCTTAAAAAGAGAATCCTAATGTGATTTCTTTATAATGGGTGTGTTCCTTATCTTATCCTAGTGTCTAAACTCTTCTCCATGGCTGAACCGCCAAATAATATTCCTTGACGTGCTAAGGTGTATCTAGAGAGTGGGATAGGTTTAATAACTACCCTAACCCTAACGCGTACCCTAACCCTAACCCCTACCCTAACCCTAACACGTACCCTAATCCTAACCCGTACCCTAAACCGAGCCCTAACCCTAACACTAACCCTAACCCTAACCCATACCCTACGCCGTACCAGAAGCCCTCCCCGAACCCGTACCCTAAGCCGTACCCTAAGCCTAACCCTAAGCCTAACCCTAAACGTAGGCTACCCTTGAATGCTTCTGCCTCCAATAGATTTCCTAAGCAGTAGTGTTTTAAGGAACAGCTTAAAAAGAGAATCCTAATGTGATTTCTTTATAATGGGTGTGTTCCTTATCTTATCCTAGTGTCTAAACTCTTCTCCATGGCTGGACCTCCAAATAATATTCCTTTATGTGCTAAGGGGTATCTAGAGAATGGGATAGGTTTAATAACTACCCTAACACTAACACGTACCCTAACCCTAACCCCTACCCTAACCATAACACGTACCTTAATCCTAACCAATACCCTAAACCGAGCCCTAACCCTAACACTAACCCTAACCCTAACCCTAACCCATACCCTACGCCGTACCCGAAGCCCTCCCCAAACCCGTACCCTAAGCCGTACCCTAAGCCGTACCCTAAGCCTAACCCTAACCCTAGGCTACCCTTGACTGCTTCTGCCTCCAATAGATTTCCTAAGCACTAGTGTTTTAAGGAACAGCTTAAAAAGAGAATCCTAATGTGATTTCTTTATAATGGGTGTGTTCCTTATCTTATCCTAGTGTCTAAACTCTTCTCCATGGCTGGACCTCCAAATAATATTCCTTTACGTGCTAAGGGGTATCTAGAGACTGGGATAGGTTTAATAACTACCCTAACACTAACGCGTACCCTAACCCTAACCCCTACCCTAACCCTAACACGTACCCTAATCCTAACCAATACCCTAAACCGAGCCCTAACCCTAACACTAACCCTAACCCTAACCCTAACCCATACCCTACGCCGTACCCGAAGCCCTCCCCGAACCGGTACCCTAAGCCGTACCCTAAGCCGTACCCTAAGCCTAACCCTAACCCTAGGCTACCCTTGACTGCTTCTGCCTCCAATAGATTTCCTAAGCACTAGTGTTTTAAGGAACAGCTTAAAAAGAGAATCCTAATGTGATTTCTTCATAATGGGTGTGTTCCTTATCTTATCCTAGTGTCTAAACTCTTCTCCATGGCTGAACCTCCAAATAATATTCCTTTACGTGCTAAGGGGTATCTAGAGAGTGGGTTAGGTTTAATAACTACCCTAACACTAACGCGTACCCTAACCCTAAACCCTACCCTAACCCTAACACGTACCCTAATCCTAACCAATACCCTATACCGAGCCCTAACCCTAACACTAACCCTAACCCTAACCCTAACCCATACCCTACGCCGTACCAGAAGCCCTCCCCGAACCCGTACCCTAAGCCGTATCCTAAGCCTAACCCTAAGCCTAACCCTAACCCTAGGCTACCCTTGGATGCTTCTGCCTCCAATAGATTTCCTAAGCACTAGTGTTTTAAGGAACAGCTTAAAAAGAGAATCCTAATGTGATTTCTTTATAATGGGTGTGTTCCTTATTTTATCCTAGTGTCTAAACTCTTCTCCATGGCTGGACCTCCAAATAATATTCCTTTATGTGCTAAGGGGTATCTAGAGACTGGGATAGGTTTAATAACTACCCTAACACTAACGCGTACCCTAACCCTAACCCCTACCCTAACCCTAACACGTACCCTAATCCTAACCAATACCCTAAACAGAGCCCTAACCCTAACACTAACCCTAACCCTAACCCTAACCCATACCCTACACCGTACACGAAGCCCTCCCCGAACCGGTACCCTAAGCCGTACCCTAAGCCGTACCCTAAGCCTAACCCTAACCCTAGGCTACCCTTGACTGCTTCTGCCTCCAATAGATTTCCTAAGCACTAGTGTTTTAAGGAACAGCTTAAAAAGAGAATCCTAATGTGATTTCTTTATAATGGGTGTGTTCCTTATCTTATCCTAGTGTCTAAACTCTTCTCCATGGCTGAACCGCCAAATAATATTCCTTGACGTGCTAAGGTGTATCTAGAGAGTGGGATAGGTTTAATAACTACCCTAACCCTAACGCGTACCCTAAGCCTAACCCCTACCCTAACCCTAACACGTACCCTAATCCTAACCCGTACCCTAAACCGAGCCCTAACCCTAACACTAACCCTAACCCTAACCCATACCCTACGCCGTACCAGAAGCCCTCCCCGAACCCGTACCCTAAGCCGTACCCTAAGCCTAACCCTAAGCCTAACCCTAAACGTAGGCTACCCTTGAATGCTTCTGCCTCCAATAGATTTCCTAAGCAGTAGTGTTTTAAGGAACAGCTTAAAAAGAGAATCCTAATGTGATTTCTTTATAATGGGTGTGTTCCTTATCTTATCCTAGTGTCTAAACTCTTCTCCATGGCTGGACCTCCAAATAATATTCCTTTATGTGCTAAGGGGTATCTAGAGAATGGGATAGGTTTAATAACTACCCTAACACTAACACGTACCCTAACCCTAACCCCTACCCTAACCATAACACGTACCTTAATCCTAACCAATACCCTAAACCGAGCCCTAACCCTAACACTAACCCTAACCCTAACCCTAACCCATACCCTACGCCGTACCCGAAGCCCTCCCCAAACCCGTACCCTAAGCCGTACCCTAAGCCTAACCCTAACCCTAGGCTACCCTTGACTGCTTCTGCCTCCAATAGATTTCCTAAGCACTAGTGTTTTAAGGAACAGCTTAAAAAGAGAATCCTAATGTGATTTCTTTATAATGGGTGTGTTCCTTATCTTATCCTAGTGTCTAAACTCTTCTCCATGGCTGGACCTCCAAATAATATTCCTTTACGTGCTAAGGGGTATCTAGAGACTGGGATAGGTTTAATAACTACCCTAACACTAACGCGTACCCTAACCCTAACCCCTACCCTAACCCTAACACGTACCCTAATCCTAACCAATACCCTAAACCGAGCCCTAACCCTAACACTAACCCTAACCCTAACCCTAACCCATACCCTACGCCGTACCCGAAGCCCTCCCCGAACCGGTACCCTAAGCCGTACCCTAAGCCGTACCCTAAGCCTAACCCTAACCCTAGGCTACCCTTGACTGCTTCTGCCTCCAATAGATTTTCTAAGCACTAGTGTTTTAAGGAACAGCTTAAAAAGAGAATCCTAATGTGATTTCTTTATAATGGGTGTGTTCCTTATCTTATCCTAGTGTCTAAACTCTTCTCCATGGCTGGACCTCCAAATAATATTCCTTTACGTGCTAAGGGGTATCTAGAGAGTGGGTTAGGTTTAATAACTACCCTAACACTAACGCGTACCCTAACCCTAAACCCTACCCTAACCCTAACACGTACCCTAATCCTAACCAATACCCTATACCGAGCCCTAACCCTAACACTAACCCTAACCCTAACCCTAACCCATACCCTACGCCGTACCAGAAGCCCTCCACGAACCCGTACCCTAAGCCGTACCCTAAGCCTAACCCTAAGCCTAACCCTAACCCTAGGCTACCCTTGACTGCTTCTGCCTCCAATAGATTTCCTAAGCACTAGTGTTTTAAGGAACAGCTTAAAAAGAGAATCCTAATGTGATTTCTTTATAATGGGTGTGTTCCTTATCTTATCCTAGTGTCTAAACTCTTCTCCATGGCTGGACCTCCAAATAATATTCCTTTACGTGCTAAGGGGTATCTAGAGAGTGGGTTAGGTTTAATAACTACCCTAACACTAACGCGTACCCTAACCCTAAACCCTACCCTATCGCTAACACGTACCCTAATCCTAACCAATACCCTAAACCGAGCCCTAACCCTAACACTAACCCTAACCCTAACCCATACCCTACGCCGTACCAGAAGCCCTCACCGAACCCGTACCCTAAGCCGTACCCTAAGCCTAACCCTAAGCCTAACCCTAAACGTAGGCTACCCTTGAATGCTTCTGCCTCCAATAGATTTCCTAAGCAGTAGTGTTTTAAGGAACAGCTTAAAAAGAGAATCCTAATGTGATTTCTTTATAATGGGTGTGTTCCTTATCTTATCCTAGTGTCTAAATTCTTCTCCATGGCTGGACCTCCAAATAATATTCCTTTACGTGCTAAGGGGTATCTAGAGAGTGGGATAGGTTTAATAACTACCCTAACACTAACGCCTACCCTAACCCTAACCCCTACCCTAACCCTAACACGTACCCTTATCCTAACCAATACCCTAAACCGAGCCCTAACCCTAACACTAACCCTAACCCGAACCGTAACCCATACCCTAGGCCGTACCCGAAGCCCTCCCCGAACCGGTACCCTAAGCCGTACCCTAAGCCGTACCCTAAGCCTAACCCTAACCCTAGGCTACCCTTGACTGCTTCTGCCTCCAATAGATTTCCTAAGCACTAGTGTTTTAAGGAACAGCTTAAAAAGAGAATCCTAATGTGATTTCTTCATAATGGGTGTGTTCCTTATCTTATCCTACTGTCTAAACTCTTCTCCATGGCTGAACCTCCAAATAATATTCCTTTACGTGCTAATGGGTATCTAGAGAGTGGGTTAGGTTTAATAACTACCCTAACACTAACGCGTACCCTAACCCTAAACCCTACCCTAACCCTAACACGTACCCTAATCCTAACCAATACCCTATACCGAGCCCTAACCCTAACACTAACCCTAACCCTAACCCTAACCCATACCCTACGCCGTACCAGAAGCCCTCCCCGAACCCGTACCCTAAGCCGTATCCTAAGCCTAACCCTAAGCCTAACCCTAACCCTAGGCTACCCTTGGATGCTTCTGCCTCCAATAGATTTCCTAAGCACTAGTGTTTTAAGGAACAGCTTAAAAAGAGAATCCTAATGTGATTTCTTTATAATGGGTGTGTTCCTTATTTTATCCTAGTGTCTAAACTCTTCTCCATGGCTGGACCTCCAAATAATATTCCTTTATGTGCTAAGGGGTATCTAGAGAATGGGATAGGTTTAATAACTACCCTAACACTAACGCGTACCCTAACCCTAACCCCTACCCTAACCATAACACGTACCTTAATCCTAACCAATACCCTAAACCGAGCCCTAACCCTAACACTAACCCTAACCCTAAACCTAACCCATACCCTACGCCGTACCCGAAGCCCTCCCCAAACCCGTACCCTAAGCCGTACCCTAAGCCGTACCCTAAGCCTAACCCTAACCCTAGGCTACCCTTGACTGCTTCTGCCTCCAATAGATTTCCTAAGCACTAGTGTTTTAAGGAACAGCTTAAAAAGAGAATCCTAATGTGATTTCTTTATAATGGGTGTGTTCCTTATCTTATCCTAGTGTCTAAACTCTTCTCCATGGCTGGACCTCCAAATAATATTCCTTTACGTGCTAAGGGGTATCTATAGAGTGGGTTAGGTTTAATAACTACCCTAACACTAACGCGTACCCTAACCCTAAACCCTACCCTAACCCTAACACGTACCCTAATCCTAACCAATACCCTATACCGAGCCCTAACCCTAACACTAACCCTAACCCTAACCCTAACCCATACCCTACGCCGTACCCGAAGCCCTCCCCGAACCCGTACCCTAAGCCGTACCCTAAGCCGTACCCTAAGCCTAACCCTAACCCTAGGCTACCCTTGACTGCTTCTGCCTCCAATAGATTTCCTAAGCACTAGTGTTTTAAGGAACAGCTTAAAAAGAGAATCCTAATGTGATTTCTTTATAATGGGTGTGTTCCTTATCTTATCCTAGTGTCTAAACTCTTCTCCATGGCTGAACCGCCAAATAATATTCCTTGACGTGCTAAGGTGTATCTAGAGAGTGGGATAGGTTTAATAACTACCCTAACCATAACGCGTACCCTAACCCTAACCCCTACCCTAACCCTAACACGTACCCTAATCCTAACCCGTACCCTAAACCGAGCCCTAACCCTAACACTAACCCTAACCCTAACCCATACCCTACGCCGTACCAGAAGCCCTCCCCGAACCCGTACCCTAAGCCGTACCCTAAGCCTAACCCTAAGCCTAACCCTAAACGTAGGCTACCCTTGAATGCTTCTGCCTCCAATAGATTTCCTAAGCAGTAGTGTTTTAAGGAACAGCTTAAAAAGAGAATCCTAATGTGATTTCTTTATAATGGGTGTGTTCCTTATCTTATCCTAGTGTCTAAATTCTTCTCCATGGCTGGACCTCCAAATAATATTCCTTTACGTGCTAAGGGGTATCTAGAGAGTGGGATAGGTTTAATAACTACCCTAACACTAACGCCTACCCTAACCCTAATGCCTACCCTAACCCTAACACGTACCCTAATCCTAACCAATACCCTAAACCGAGCCCTAACCCTAACACTAACCCTAACCCGAACCCTAACCAATACCCTATGCCGTACCCGAAGCCCTCCCCGAACCGGTACCCTAAGCCGTACCCTAAGCCTAACCCTAACCCTAGGCTACCCTTGACTGCTTCTGCCTCCAATAGATTTCCTAAGCACTAGTGTTTTAAGTAACAGCTTAAAAAGAGAATCCTAATGTGATTTCTTCATAATGGGTGTGTTCCTTATCTTATCCTAGAGTCTAAACTCTTCTCCATGGCTGAACCTCCAAATAATATTCCTTTACGTGCTAAGGGGTATCTAGAGAGTGGGTTAGGTTTAATAACTACCCTAACACTAACGCATACCCTAACCCTAAACCCTACCCTAACCCTAACACGTACCCTAATCCTAATCAATACCCTATACCGAGCCCTAACCCTAACACTAACCCTAACCCTAACCCTAACCCATACCCTACGCCGTACCAGAAGCCCTCCCCGAACCCGTACCCTAAGCCGTATCCTAAGCCTAACCCTAAGCCTAACCCTAACCCTAGGCTACCCTTGGATGCTTCTGCCTCCAATAGATTTCCTAAGCACTAGTGTTTTAAGGAACAGCTTAAAAAGAGAATCCTAATGTGATTTCTTTATAATGGGTGTGTTCCTTATCTTATCCTAGTGTCTAAACTCTTCTCCATGGCTGGACCTCCAAATAATATTCCTTTATGTGCTAAGGGGTATCTAGAGAATGGGATAGGTTTAATAACTACCCTAACACTAACGCGTACCCTAACCCTAACCCCTACCCTAACCATAACACGTACCTTAATCCTAACCAATACCCTAAACCGAGCCCTAACCCTAACACTAACCCTAACCCTAACCCTAACCCATACCCTACGCCGTACCCGAAGCCCTCCCCAAACCCGTACCCTAAGCCATACCCTAAGCCGTACCCTAAGCCTAACCCTAACCCTAGGCTACCCTTGACTGCTTCTGCCTCCAATAGATTTCCTAAGCACTAGTGTTTTAAGGAACAGCTTAAAAAGAGAATCCTAATGTGATTTCTTTATAATGGGTGTGTTCCTTATCTTATCCTAGTGTCTAAACTCTTCTCCATGGCTGGACCTCCAAATAATATTCCTTTACGTGCTAAGGGGTATCTAGAGACTGGGATAGGTTTAATAACTACCCTAACACTAACGCGTACCCTAACCCTAACCCCTACCCTAACCCTAACACGTACCCTAATCCTAAGCAATACCCTAAACCGAGCCCTAACCCTAACACTAACCCTAACCCTAACCCTAACCCATACCCTACGCCGTACCCGAAGCCCTCCCCGAACCGGTACCCTAAGCCGTACCCTAAGCCGTACCCTAAGCCTAACCCTAACCCTAGGCTACCCTTGACTGCTTCTGCCTCCAATAGATTTTCTAAGCACTAGTGTTTTAAGGAACAGCTTAAAAAGAGAATCCTAATGTGATTTCTTTATAATGGGTGTGTTCCTTATCTTATCCTAGTGTCTAAACTCTTCTCCATGGCTGGACCTCCAAATAATATTCCTTTACGTGCTAAGGGGTATCTAGAGACTGGGATAGGTTTAATAACTACCCTAACACTAACGCGTACCCTAACCCTAACCCCTACCCTAACCCTAACACGTACCCTAATCCTAAGCAATACCCTAAACCGAGCCCTAACCCTAACACTAACCCTAACCCTAACCCTAACCCATACCCTACGCCGTACCCGAAGCCCTCCCCGAACCGGTACCCTAAGCCGTACCCTAAGCCGTACCCTAAGCCTAACCCTAACCCTAGGCTACCCTTGACTGCTTCTGCCTCCAATAGATTTCCTAAGCACTAGTGTTTTAAGGAACAGCTTAAAAAGAGAATCCTAATGTGATTTCTTTATAATGGGTGTGTTCCTTATCTTATCCTAGTGTCTAAACTCTTCTCCATGGCTGAACCGCCAAATAATATTCCTTGACGTGCTAAGGTGTATCTAGAGAGTGGGATAGGTTTAATAACTACCCTAACCCTAACGCGTACCCTAACCCTAACCCCTACTCTAACCCTAACACGTACCCTAATCCTAACCCGTACCCTAAACCGAGCCCTAACCCTAACACTAACCCTAACCCTAACCCATACCCTACGCCGTACCAGAAGCCCTCCCCGAACCCGTACCCTAAGCCGTACCCTAAGCCTAACCCTAAGCCTAACCCTAAACGTAGGCTACCCTTGAATGCTTCTGCCTCCAATAGATTTCCTAAGCAGTAGTGTTTTAAGGAACAGCTTAAAAAGAGAATCCTAATGTGATTTCTTTATAATGGGTGTGTTCCTTATCTTATCCTAGTGTCTAAACTCTTCTCCATGGCTGGACCTCCAAATAATATTCCTTTATGTGCTAAGGGGTATCTAGAGAATGGGATAGGTTTAATAACTACCCTAACACTAACACGTACCCTAACCCTAACCCCTACCCTAACCATAACACGTACCTTAATCCTAACCAATACCCTAAACCGAGCCCTAACCCTAACACTAACCCTAACCCTAACCCTAACCCATACCCTACGCCGTACCCGAAGCCCTCCCCAAACCCGTACCCTAAGCCGTACCCTAAGCCTAACCCTAACCCTAGGCTACCCTTGACTGCTTCTGCCTCCAATAGATTTCCTAAGCACTAGTGTTTTAAGGAACAGCTTAAAAAGAGAATCCTAATGTGATTTCTTTATAATGGGTGTGTTCCTTATCTTATCCTAGTGTCTAAACTCTTCTCCATGGCTGGACCTCCAAATAATATTCCTTTACGTGCTAAGGGGTATCTAGAGACTGGGATAGGTTTAATAACTACCCTAACACTAACGCGTACCCTAACCCTAACCCCTACCCTAACCCTAACACGTACCCTAATCCTAACCAATACCCTAAACCGAGCCCTAACCCTAACACTAACCCTAACCCTAACCCTAACCCATACCCTACGCCGTACCCGAAGCCCTCCCCGAACCGGTACCCTAAGCCGTACCCTAAGCCGTACCCTAAGCCTAACCCTAACCCTAGGCTACCCTTGACTGCTTCTGCCTCCAATAGATTTTCTAAGCACTAGTGTTTTAAGGAACAGCTTAAAAAGAGAATCCTAATGTGATTTCTTTATAATGGGTGTGTTCCTTATCTTATCCTAGTGTCTAAACTCTTCTCCATGGCTGGACCTCCAAATAATATTCCTTTACGTGCTAAGGGGTATCTAGAGAGTGGGTTAGGTTTAATAACTACCCTAACACTAACGCGTACCCTAACCCTAAACCCTACCCTAACCCTAACACGTACCCTAATCCTAACCAATACCCTATACCGAGCCCTAACCCTAACACTAACCCTAACCCTAACCCTAACCCATACCCTACGCCGTACCAGAAGCCCTCCACGAACCCGTACCCTAAGCCGTACCCTAAGCCTAACCCTAAGCCTAACCCTAACCCTAGGCTACCCTTGACTGCTTCTGCCTCCAATAGATTTCCTAAGCACTAGTGTTTTAAGGAACAGCTTAAAAAGAGAATCCTAATGTGATTTCTTTATAATGGGTGTGTTCCTTATCTTATCCTAGTGTCTAAACTCTTCTCCATGGCTGGACCTCCAAATAATATTCCTTTACGTGCTAAGGGGTATCTAGAGAGTGGGTTAGGTTTAATAACTACCCTAACACTAACGCGTACCCTAACCCTAAACCCTACCCTATCGCTAACACGTACCCTAATCCTAACCAATACCCTAAACCGAGCCCTAACCCTAACACTAACCCTAACCCTAACCCATACCCTACGCCGTACCAGAAGCCCTCACCGAACCCGTACCCTAAGCCGTACCCTAAGCCTAACCCTAAGCCTAACCCTAAACGTAGGCTACCCTTGAATGCTTCTGCCTCCAATAGATTTCCTAAGCAGTAGTGTTTTAAGGAACAGCTTAAAAAGAGAATCCTAATGTGATTTCTTTATAATGGGTGTGTTCCTTATCTTATCCTAGTGTCTAAATTCTTCTCCATGGCTGGACCTCCAAATAATATTCCTTTACGTGCTAAGGGGTATCTAGAGAGTGGGATAGGTTTAATAACTACCCTAACACTAACGCCTACCCTAACCCTAACCCCTACCCTAACCCTAACACGTACCCTTATCCTAACCAATACCCTAAACCGAGCCCTAACCCTAACACTAACCCTAACCCGAACCGTAACCCATACCCTAGGCCGTACCCGAAGCCCTCCCCGAACCGGTACCCTAAGCCGTACCCTAAGCCGTACCCTAAGCCTAACCCTAACCCTAGGCTACCCTTGACTGCTTCTGCCTCCAATAGATTTCCTAAGCACTAGTGTTTTAAGGAACAGCTTAAAAAGAGAATCCTAATGTGATTTCTTCATAATGGGTGTGTTCCTTATCTTATCCTACTGTCTAAACTCTTCTCCATGGCTGAACCTCCAAATAATATTCCTTTACGTGCTAATGGGTATCTAGAGAGTGGGTTAGGTTTAATAACTACCCTAACACTAACGCGTACCCTAACCCTAAACCCTACCCTAACCCTAACACGTACCCTAATCCTAACCAATACCCTATACCGAGCCCTAACCCTAACACTAACCCTAACCCTAACCCTAACCCATACCCTACGCCGTACCAGAAGCCCTCCCCGAACCCGTACCCTAAGCCGTATCCTAAGCCTAACCCTAAGCCTAACCCTAACCCTAGGCTACCCTTGGATGCTTCTGCCTCCAATAGATTTCCTAAGCACTAGTGTTTTAAGGAACAGCTTAAAAAGAGAATCCTAATGTGATTTCTTTATAATGGGTGTGTTCCTTATTTTATCCTAGTGTCTAAACTCTTCTCCATGGCTGGACCTCCAAATAATATTCCTTTATGTGCTAAGGGGTATCTAGAGAATGGGATAGGTTTAATAACTACCCTAACACTAACGCGTACCCTAACCCTAACCCCTACCCTAACCATAACACGTACCTTAATCCTAACCAATACCCTAAACCGAGCCCTAACCCTAACACTAACCCTAACCCTAAACCTAACCCATACCCTACGCCGTACCCGAAGCCCTCCCCAAACCCGTACCCTAAGCCGTACTCTAAGCCGTACCCTAAGCCTAACCCTAACCCTAGGCTACCCTTGACTGCTTCTGCCTCCAATAGATTTCCTAAGCACTAGTGTTTTAAGGAACAGCTTAAAAAGAGAATCCTAATGTGATTTCTTTATAATGGGTGTGTTCCTTATCTTATCCTAGTGTCTAAACTCTTCTCCATGGCTGGACCTCCAAATAATATTCCTTTACGTGCTAAGGGGTATCTATAGAGTGGGTTAGGTTTAATAACTACCCTAACACTAACGCGTACCCTAACCCTAAACCCTACCCTAACCCTAACACGTACCCTAATCCTAACCAATACCCTATACCGAGCCCTAACCCTAACACTAACCCTAACCCTAACCCTAACCCATACCCTACGCCGTACCCGAAGCCCTCCCCGAACCCGTACCCTAAGCCGTACCCTAAGCCGTACCCTAAGCCTAACCCTAACCCTAGGCTACCCTTGACTGCTTCTGCCTCCAATAGATTTCCTAAGCACTAGTGTTTTAAGGAACAGCTTAAAAAGAGAATCCTAATGTGATTTCTTTATAATGGGTGTGTTCCTTATCTTATCCTAGTGTCTAAACTCTTCTCCATGGCTGAACCGCCAAATAATATTCCTTGACGTGCTAAGGTGTATCTAGAGAGTGGGATAGGTTTAATAACTACCCTAACCATAACGCGTACCCTAACCCTAACCCCTACCCTAACCCTAACACGTACCCTAATCCTAACCCGTACCCTAAACCGAGCCCTAACCCTAACACTAACCCTAACCCTAACCCATACCCTACGCCGTACCAGAAGCCCTCCCCGAACCCGTACCCTAAGCCGTACCCTAAGCCTAACCCTAAGCCTAACCCTAAACGTAGGCTACCCTTGAATGCTTCTGCCTCCAATAGATTTCCTAAGCAGTAGTGTTTTAAGGAACAGCTTAAAAAGAGAATCCTAATGTGATTTCTTTATAATGGGTGTGTTCCTTATCTTATCCTAGTGTCTAAATTCTTCTCCATGGCTGGACCTCCAAATAATATTCCTTTACGTGCTAAGGGGTATCTAGAGAGTGGGATAGGTTTAATAACTACCCTAACACTAACGCCTACCCTAACCCTAATGCCTACCCTAACCCTAACACGTACCCTAATCCTAACCAATACCCTAAACCGAGCCCTAACCCTAACACTAACCCTAACCCGAACCCTAACCAATACCCTATGCCGTACCCGAAGCCCTCCCCGAACCGGTACCCTAAGCCGTACCCTAAGCCTAACCCTAACCCTAGGCTACCCTTGACTGCTTCTGCCTCCAATAGATTTCCTAAGCACTAGTGTTTTAAGTAACAGCTTAAAAAGAGAATCCTAATGTGATTTCTTCATAATGGGTGTGTTCCTTATCTTATCCTAGAGTCTAAACTCTTCTCCATGGCTGAACCTCCAAATAATATTCCTTTACGTGCTAAGGGGTATCTAGAGAGTGGGTTAGGTTTAATAACTACCCTAACACTAACGCATACCCTAACCCTAAACCCTACCCTAACCCTAACACGTACCCTAATCCTAATCAATACCCTATACCGAGCCCTAACCCTAACACTAACCCTAACCCTAACCCTAACCCATACCCTACGCCGTACCAGAAGCCCTCCCCGAACCCGTACCCTAAGCCGTATCCTAAGCCTAACCCTAAGCCTAACCCTAACCCTAGGCTACCCTTGGATGCTTCTGCCTCCAATAGATTTCCTAAGCACTAGTGTTTTAAGGAACAGCTTAAAAAGAGAATCCTAATGTGATTTCTTTATAATGGGTGTGTTCCTTATCTTATCCTAGTGTCTAAACTCTTCTCCATGGCTGGACCTCCAAATAATATTCCTTTATGTGCTAAGGGGTATCTAGAGAATGGGATAGGTTTAATAACTACCCTAACACTAACGCGTACCCTAACCCTAACCCCTACCCTAACCATAACACGTACCTTAATCCTAACCAATACCCTAAACCGAGCCCTAACCCTAACACTAACCCTAACCCTAACCCTAACCCATACCCTACGCCGTACCCGAAGCCCTCCCCAAACCCGTACCCTAAGCCGTACCCTAAGCCGTACCCTAAGCCTAACCCTAACCCTAGGCTACCCTTGACTGCTTCTGCCTCCAATAGATTTCCTAAGCACTAGTGTTTTAAGGAACAGCTTAAAAAGAGAATCCTAATGTGATTTCTTTATAATGGGTGTGTTCCTTATCTTATCCTAGTGTCTAAACTCTTCTCCATGGCTGGACCTCCAAATAATATTCCTTTACGTGCTAAGGGGTATCTAGAGACTGGGATAGGTTTAATAACTACCCTAACACTAACGCGTACCCTAACCCTAACCCCTACCCTAACCCTAACACGTACCCTAATCCTAAGCAATACCCTAAACCGAGCCCTAACCCTAACACTAACCCTAACCCTAACCCTAACCCATACCCTACGCCGTACCCGAAGCCCTCCCCGAACCGGTACCCTAAGCCGTACCCTAAGCCGTACCCTAAGCCTAACCCTAACCCTAGGCTACCCTTGACTGCTTCTGCCTCCAATAGATTTTCTAAGCACTAGTGTTTTAAGGAACAGCTTAAAAAGAGAATCCTAATGTGATTTCTTTATAATGGGTGTGTTCCTTATCTTATCCTAGTGTCTAAACTCTTCTCCATGGCTGGACCTCCAAATAATATTCCTTTACGTGCTAAGGGGTATCTAGAGAGTGGGTTAGGTTTAATAACTACCCTAACACTAACGCGTACCCTAACCCTAAACCCTACCCTAACCCTAACACGTACCCTAATCCTAACCAATACCCTATACCGAGCCCTAACCCTAACACTAACCCTAACCCTAACCCTAACCCATACCCTACGCCGTACCAGAAGCTCTCAACGAACCCGTACCCTAAGCCGTACCCTAAGCCTAACCCTAAGCCTAACCCTAACCCTAGGCTACCCTTGACTGCTTCTGCCTCCAATAGATTTCCTAAGCACTAGTGTTTTAAGGAACAGCTTAAAAAGAGAATCCTAATGTGATTTCTTTATAATGGGTGTGTTCCTTATCTTATCCTAGTGTCTAAACTCTTCTCCATGGCTGGACCTCCAAATAATATTCCTTTACGTGCTAAGGGGTATCTAGAGACTGGGATAGGTTTAATAACTACCCTAACACTAACGCGTACCCTAACCCTAACCCCTACCCTAACCCTAACACGTACCCTAATCCTAAGCAATACCCTAAACCGAGCCCTAACCCTAACACTAACCCTAACCCTAACCCTAACCCATACCCTACGCCGTACCCGAAGCCCTCCCCGAACCGGTACCCTAAGCCGTACCCTAAGCCGTACCCTAAGCCTAACCCTAACCCTAGGCTACCCTTGACTGCTTCTGCCTCCAATAGATTTTCTAAGCACTAGTGTTTTAAGGAACAGCTTAAAAAGAGAATCCTAATGTGATTTCTTTATAATGGGTGTGTTCCTTATCTTATCCTAGTGTCTAAACTCTTCTCCATGGCTGGACCTCCAAATAATATTCCTTTACGTGCTAAGGGGTATCTAGAGACTGGGATAGGTTTAATAACTACCCTAACACTAACGCGTACCCTAACCCTAACCCCTACCCTAACCCTAACACGTACCCTAATCCTAAGCAATACCCTAAACCGAGCCCTAACCCTAACACTAACCCTAACCCTAACCCTAACCCATACCCTACGCCGTACCCGAAGCCCTCCCCGAACCGGTACCCTAAGCCGTACCCTAAGCCGTACCCTAAGCCTAACCCTAACCCTAGGCTACCCTTGACTGCTTCTGCCTCCAATAGATTTCCTAAGCACTAGTGTTTTAAGGAACAGCTTAAAAAGAGAATCCTAATGTGATTTCTTTATAATGGGTGTGTTCCTTATCTTATCCTAGTGTCTAAACTCTTCTCCATGGCTGAACCGCCAAATAATATTCCTTGACGTGCTAAGGTGTATCTAGAGAGTGGGATAGGTTTAATAACTACCCTAACCCTAACGCGTACCCTAACCCTAACCCCTACTCTAACCCTAACACGTACCCTAATCCTAACCCGTACCCTAAACCGAGCCCTAACCCTAACACTAACCCTAACCCTAACCCATACCCTACGCCGTACCAGAAGCCCTCCCCGAACCCGTACCCTAAGCCGTACCCTAAGCCTAACCCTAAGCCTAACCCTAAACGTAGGCTACCCTTGAATGCTTCTGCCTCCAATAGATTTCCTAAGCAGTAGTGTTTTAAGGAACAGCTTAAAAAGAGAATCCTAATGTGATTTCTTTATAATGGGTGTGTTCCTTATCTTATCCTAGTGTCTAAACTCTTCTCCATGGCTGGACCTCCAAATAATATTCCTTTATGTGCTAAGGGGTATCTAGAGAATGGGATAGGTTTAATAACTACCCTAACACTAACACGTACCCTAACCCTAACCCCTACCCTAACCATAACACGTACCTTAATCCTAACCAATACCCTAAACCGAGCCCTAACCCTAACACTAACCCTAACCCTAACCCTAACCCATACCCTACGCCGTACCCGAAGCCCTCCCCAAACCCGTACCCTAAGCCGTACCCTAAGCCTAACCCTAACCCTAGGCTACCCTTGACTGCTTCTGCCTCCAATAGATTTCCTAAGCACTAGTGTTTTAAGGAACAGCTTAAAAAGAGAATCCTAATGTGATTTCTTTATAATGGGTGTGTTCCTTATCTTATCCTAGTGTCTAAACTCTTCTCCATGGCTGGACCTCCAAATAATATTCCTTTACGTGCTAAGGGGTATCTAGAGACTGGGATAGGTTTAATAACTACCCTAACACTAACGCGTACCCTAACCCTAACCCCTACCCTAACCCTAACACGTACCCTAATCCTAACCAATACCCTAAACCGAGCCCTAACCCTAACACTAACCCTAACCCTAACCCTAACCCATACCCTACGCCGTACCCGAAGCCCTCCCCGAACCGGTACCCTAAGCCGTACCCTAAGCCGTACCCTAAGCCTAACCCTAACCCTAGGCTACCCTTGACTGCTTCTGCCTCCAATAGATTTTCTAAGCACTAGTGTTTTAAGGAACAGCTTAAAAAGAGAATCCTAATGTGATTTCTTTATAATGGGTGTGTTCCTTATCTTATCCTAGTGTCTAAACTCTTCTCCATGGCTGGACCTCCAAATAATATTCCTTTACGTGCTAAGGGGTATCTAGAGAGTGGGTTAGGTTTAATAACTACCCTAACACTAACGCGTACCCTAACCCTAAACCCTACCCTAACCCTAACACGTACCCTAATCCTAACCAATACCCTATACCGAGCCCTAACCCTAACACTAACCCTAACCCTAACCCTAACCCATACCCTACGCCGTACCAGAAGCCCTCCACGAACCCGTACCCTAAGCCGTACCCTAAGCCTAACCCTAAGCCTAACCCTAACCCTAGGCTACCCTTGACTGCTTCTGCCTCCAATAGATTTCCTAAGCACTAGTGTTTTAAGGAACAGCTTAAAAAGAGAATCCTAATGTGATTTCTTTATAATGGGTGTGTTCCTTATCTTATCCTAGTGTCTAAACTCTTCTCCATGGCTGGACCTCCAAATAATATTCCTTTACGTGCTAAGGGGTATCTAGAGAGTGGGTTAGGTTTAATAACTACCCTAACACTAACGCGTACCCTAACCCTAAACCCTACCCTATCGCTAACACGTACCCTAATCCTAACCAATACCCTAAACCGAGCCCTAACCCTAACACTAACCCTAACCCTAACCCATACCCTACGCCGTACCAGAAGCCCTCACCGAACCCGTACCCTAAGCCGTACCCTAAGCCTAACCCTAAGCCTAACCCTAAACGTAGGCTACCCTTGAATGCTTCTGCCTCCAATAGATTTCCTAAGCAGTAGTGTTTTAAGGAACAGCTTAAAAAGAGAATCCTAATGTGATTTCTTTATAATGGGTGTGTTCCTTATCTTATCCTAGTGTCTAAATTCTTCTCCATGGCTGGACCTCCAAATAATATTCCTTTACGTGCTAAGGGGTATCTAGAGAGTGGGATAGGTTTAATAACTACCCTAACACTAACGCCTACCCTAACCCTAACCCCTACCCTAACCCTAACACGTACCCTTATCCTAACCAATACCCTAAACCGAGCCCTAACCCTAACACTAACCCTAACCCGAACCGTAACCCATACCCTAGGCCGTACCCGAAGCCCTCCCCGAACCGGTACCCTAAGCCGTACCCTAAGCCGTACCCTAAGCCTAACCCTAACCCTAGGCTACCCTTGACTGCTTCTGCCTCCAATAGATTTCCTAAGCACTAGTGTTTTAAGGAACAGCTTAAAAAGAGAATCCTAATGTGATTTCTTCATAATGGGTGTGTTCCTTATCTTATCCTACTGTCTAAACTCTTCTCCATGGCTGAACCTCCAAATAATATTCCTTTACGTGCTAATGGGTATCTAGAGAGTGGGTTAGGTTTAATAACTACCCTAACACTAACGCGTACCCTAACCCTAAACCCTACCCTAACCCTAACACGTACCCTAATCCTAACCAATACCCTATACCGAGCCCTAACCCTAACACTAACCCTAACCCTAACCCTAACCCATACCCTACGCCGTACCAGAAGCCCTCCCCGAACCCGTACCCTAAGCCGTATCCTAAGCCTAACCCTAAGCCTAACCCTAACCCTAGGCTACCCTTGGATGCTTCTGCCTCCAATAGATTTCCTAAGCACTAGTGTTTTAAGGAACAGCTTAAAAAGAGAATCCTAATGTGATTTCTTTATAATGGGTGTGTTCCTTATTTTATCCTAGTGTCTAAACTCTTCTCCATGGCTGGACCTCCAAATAATATTCCTTTATGTGCTAAGGGGTATCTAGAGAATGGGATAGGTTTAATAACTACCCTAACACTAACGCGTACCCTAACCCTAACCCCTACCCTAACCATAACACGTACCTTAATCCTAACCAATACCCTAAACCGAGCCCTAACCCTAACACTAACCCTAACCCTAAACCTAACCCATACCCTACGCCGTACCCGAAGCCCTCCCCAAACCCGTACCCTAAGCCGTACTCTAAGCCGTACCCTAAGCCTAACCCTAACCCTAGGCTACCCTTGACTGCTTCTGCCTCCAATAGATTTCCTAAGCACTAGTGTTTTAAGGAACAGCTTAAAAAGAGAATCCTAATGTGATTTCTTTATAATGGGTGTGTTCCTTATCTTATCCTAGTGTCTAAACTCTTCTCCATGGCTGGACCTCCAAATAATATTCCTTTACGTGCTAAGGGGTATCTATAGAGTGGGTTAGGTTTAATAACTACCCTAACACTAACGCGTACCCTAACCCTAAACCCTACCCTAACCCTAACACGTACCCTAATCCTAACCAATACCCTATACCGAGCCCTAACCCTAACACTAACCCTAACCCTAACCCTAACCCATACCCTACGCCGTACCCGAAGCCCTCCCCGAACCCGTACCCTAAGCCGTACCCTAAGCCGTACCCTAAGCCTAACCCTAACCCTAGGCTACCCTTGACTGCTTCTGCCTCCAATAGATTTCCTAAGCACTAGTGTTTTAAGGAACAGCTTAAAAAGAGAATCCTAATGTGATTTCTTTATAATGGGTGTGTTCCTTATCTTATCCTAGTGTCTAAACTCTTCTCCATGGCTGAACCGCCAAATAATATTCCTTGACGTGCTAAGGTGTATCTAGAGAGTGGGATAGGTTTAATAACTACCCTAACCATAACGCGTACCCTAACCCTAACCCCTACCCTAACCCTAACACGTACCCTAATCCTAACCCGTACCCTAAACCGAGCCCTAACCCTAACACTAACCCTAACCCTAACCCATACCCTACGCCGTACCAGAAGCCCTCCCCGAACCCGTACCCTAAGCCGTACCCTAAGCCTAACCCTAAGCCTAACCCTAAACGTAGGCTACCCTTGAATGCTTCTGCCTCCAATAGATTTCCTAAGCAGTAGTGTTTTAAGGAACAGCTTAAAAAGAGAATCCTAATGTGATTTCTTTATAATGGGTGTGTTCCTTATCTTATCCTAGTGTCTAAATTCTTCTCCATGGCTGGACCTCCAAATAATATTCCTTTACGTGCTAAGGGGTATCTAGAGAGTGGGATAGGTTTAATAACTACCCTAACACTAACGCCTACCCTAACCCTAATGCCTACCCTAACCCTAACACGTACCCTAATCCTAACCAATACCCTAAACCGAGCCCTAACCCTAACACTAACCCTAACCCGAACCCTAACCAATACCCTATGCCGTACCCGAAGCCCTCCCCGAACCGGTACCCTAAGCCGTACCCTAAGCCTAACCCTAACCCTAGGCTACCCTTGACTGCTTCTGCCTCCAATAGATTTCCTAAGCACTAGTGTTTTAAGTAACAGCTTAAAAAGAGAATCCTAATGTGATTTCTTCATAATGGGTGTGTTCCTTATCTTATCCTAGAGTCTAAACTCTTCTCCATGGCTGAACCTCCAAATAATATTCCTTTACGTGCTAAGGGGTATCTAGAGAGTGGGTTAGGTTTAATAACTACCCTAACACTAACGCATACCCTAACCCTAAACCCTACCCTAACCCTAACACGTACCCTAATCCTAATCAATACCCTATACCGAGCCCTAACCCTAACACTAACCCTAACCCTAACCCTAACCCATACCCTACGCCGTACCAGAAGCCCTCCCCGAACCCGTACCCTAAGCCGTATCCTAAGCCTAACCCTAAGCCTAACCCTAACCCTAGGCTACCCTTGGATGCTTCTGCCTCCAATAGATTTCCTAAGCACTAGTGTTTTAAGGAACAGCTTAAAAAGAGAATCCTAATGTGATTTCTTTATAATGGGTGTGTTCCTTATCTTATCCTAGTGTCTAAACTCTTCTCCATGGCTGGACCTCCAAATAATATTCCTTTATGTGCTAAGGGGTATCTAGAGAATGGGATAGGTTTAATAACTACCCTAACACTAACGCGTACCCTAACCCTAACCCCTACCCTAACCATAACACGTACCTTAATCCTAACCAATACCCTAAACCGAGCCCTAACCCTAACACTAACCCTAACCCTAACCCTAACCCATACCCTACGCCGTACCCGAAGCCCTCCCCAAACCCGTACCCTAAGCCGTACCCTAAGCCGTACCCTAAGCCTAACCCTAACCCTAGGCTACCCTTGACTGCTTCTGCCTCCAATAGATTTCCTAAGCACTAGTGTTTTAAGGAACAGCTTAAAAAGAGAATCCTAATGTGATTTCTTTATAATGGGTGTGTTCCTTATCTTATCCTAGTGTCTAAACTCTTCTCCATGGCTGGACCTCCAAATAATATTCCTTTACGTGCTAAGGGGTATCTAGAGACTGGGATAGGTTTAATAACTACCCTAACACTAACGCGTACCCTAACCCTAACCCCTACCCTAACCCTAACACGTACCCTAATCCTAAGCAATACCCTAAACCGAGCCCTAACCCTAACACTAACCCTAACCCTAACCCTAACCCATACCCTACGCCGTACCCGAAGCCCTCCCCGAACCGGTACCCTAAGCCGTACCCTAAGCCGTACCCTAAGCCTAACCCTAACCCTAGGCTACCCTTGACTGCTTCTGCCTCCAATAGATTTTCTAAGCACTAGTGTTTTAAGGAACAGCTTAAAAAGAGAATCCTAATGTGATTTCTTTATAATGGGTGTGTTCCTTATCTTATCCTAGTGTCTAAACTCTTCTCCATGGCTGGACCTCCAAATAATATTCCTTTACGTGCTAAGGGGTATCTAGAGAGTGGGTTAGGTTTAATAACTACCCTAACACTAACGCGTACCCTAACCCTAAACCCTACCCTAACCCTAACACGTACCCTAATCCTAACCAATACCCTATACCGAGCCCTAACCCTAACACTAACCCTAACCCTAACCCTAACCCATACCCTACGCCGTACCAGAAGCTCTCAACGAACCCGTACCCTAAGCCGTACCCTAAGCCTAACCCTAAGCCTAACCCTAACCCTAGGCTACCCTTGACTGCTTCTGCCTCCAATAGATTTCCTAAGCACTAGTGTTTTAAGGAACAGCTTAAAAAGAGAATCCTAATGTGATTTCTTTATAATGGGTGTGTTCCTTATCTTATCCTAGTGTCTAAACTCTTCTCCATGGCTGGACCGCCAAATAATATTCCTTTACGTGCTAAGGGGTATCTAGAGAGTGGGATAGGTTTAATCACTACCCCAACCCTAACACGTACATTAACCCTAACCACTACCCTAACCCTAACACGTACCCTAATCCTAACCCGTACCCTAAACCGAGCCCTAACCCTAACACTAACCCTAACCCTAACCCTAACCCATACCCTACGCCGTACCAGAAGCCCTCCCCGAACCCGTACCCTAAGCCGTACCCTAAGCCTAACCCTAAGCCTAACCCTAAACGTAGGCTACCCTTGAATGCTTCTGCCTCCAATAGATTTCCTAAGCAGTAGTGTTTTAAGGAACAGCTTAAAAAGAGAATCCTAATGTGATTTCTTTATAATGGGTGTGTTCCTTATCTTATCCTAGTGTCTAAATTCTTCTCCATGGCTGGACCTCCAAATAATATTCCTTTACGTGCTAAGGGGTATCTAGAGAGTGGGATAGGTTTAATAACTACCCTAACACTAACGCCTACCCTAACCCTAACCCCTACCCTAACCCTAACACGTACCCTAATCCTAACCAATACCCTAAACCGAGCCCTAACCCTAACACTAACCCTAACCCGAACCCTAACCCATACCCTATGCCGTACCCGAAGCCCTCCCCGAACCGGTACCCTAAGCCGTACCCTAAGCCGTACCCTAAGCCTAACCCTAACCCTAGGCTACCCTTGACTGCTTCTGCCTCCAATAGATTTCCTAAGCACTAGTGTTTTAAGGAACAGCTTAAAAAGAGAATCCTAATGTGATTTCTTCATAATGGGTGTGTTCCTTATCTTATCCTAGTGTCTAAACTCTTCTCCATGGCTGAACCTCCAAATAATATTCCTTTACGTGCTAAGGGGTATCTAGAGAGTGGGTTAGGTTTAATAACTACCCTAACACTAACGCGTACCCTAACCCTAAACCCTACCCTAACCCTAACACGTACCCTAATCCTAACCAATACCCTATACCGAGCCCTAACCCTAACACTAACCCTAACCCTAACCCTAACCCATACCCTACGCCGTACCAGAAGCCCTCCCCGAACCCGTACCCTAAGCCGTATCCTAAGCCTAACCCTAAGCCTAACCCTAACCCTAGGCTACCCTTGGATGCTTCTGCCTCCAATAGATTTCCTAAGCACTAGTGTTTTAAGGAACAGCTTAAAAAGAGAATCCTAATGTGATTTCTTTATAATGGGTGTGTTCCTTATCTTATCCTAGTGTCTAAATTCTTCTCCATGGCTGGACCTCCAAATAATATTCCTTTACGTGCTAAGGGGTATCTAGAGAGTGGGATAGCTTTAATAACTACCCTAACACTAACGCGTACCCTAACCCTAACCCCTACCCTAACCCTAACACGTACCCTAATCCTAAGCAATACCCTAAACCGAGCCCTAACCCTAACACTAACCCTAACCCTAACCCTAACCCATACCCTACGCCGTACACGAAGCCATCCCCGAACCCGTACCCTAAGCCGTACCCTAAGCCGTACCCTAAGCCTAACCCTAACCCTAGGCTACCCTTGACTGCTTCTGCCTCCAATAGATTTCCTAAGCACTAGTGTTTTAAGGAACAGCTTAAAAAGAGAATCCTAATGTGATTTCTTTACAATGGGTGTGTTCCTTATCTTATCCTAGTGTCTAAACTCTTCTCCATGGCTGGACCTCAAAATAATATTCCTTTACGTGCTAAGGGGTATCTAGAGACTGGGATAGGTTTAATAACTACCCTAACACTAACGCGTACCCTAACCCTAACCCCTACCCTAACCCTAACACGTACCCTAATCCTAACCAATACCCTAAACCGAGCCCTAACCCTAACACTAACCCTAACCGTAACCCTAACCCATACCCTACGCCGTACCCGAAGCCCTCCCCGAACCGGTACCCTAAGCCGTACCCTAAGCCGTACCCTAAGCCTAACCCTAACCCTAGGCTACCCTTGACTGCTTCTGCCTCCAATAGATTTTCTAAGCACTAGTGTTTTAAGGAACAGCTTAAAAAGAGAATCCTAATGTGATTTCTTTATAATGGGTGTGTTCCTTATCTTATCCTAGTGTCTAAACTCTTCTCCATGGCTGAACCTCCAAATAATATTCCTATACGTGCTAAGGGGTATCTAGAGAGTGGTTTAGGTTTAATAACTACCCTAACACTAACGCGTACCCTAACCCTAAACCCTACCCAAACCCTAACACGTACCCTAATCCTAACCAATACCCTATACCGAGCCCTAACCCTAACACTAACCCTAACCCTAACCCTAACCCATACCCTACGCCGTACCAGAAGCCCTCCCCGAACCCGTACCCTAAGCCGTACCCTAAGCCGTACCCTAAGCCTAACCCTAACCCTAGGCTACCCTTGACTGCTTCTGCCTCCAATAGATTTCCTAAGCACTAGTGTTTTAAGGAACAGCTTAAAAAGAGAATCCTAATGTGATTTCTTCATAATGGGTGTGTTCCTTATCTTATCCTAGTGTCTAAACTCTTCTCCATGGCTGAACCTCCAAATAATATTCCTTTACGTGCTAAGGGGTATCTAGAGAGTGGGTTAGGTTTAATAACTACCCTAACACTAACGCGTACCCTAACCCTAAACCCTACCCTAACCCTAACACGTACCCTAATCCTAACCAATACCCTATACCGAGCCCTAACCCTAACACTAACCCTAACCCTAACCCTAACCCATACCCTACGCCGTACCAGAAGCCCTCCCCGAACCCGTACCCTAAGCCGTATCCTAAGCCTAACCCTAAGCCTAACCCTAACCCTAGGCTACCCTTGACTGCTTCTGCCTCCAATAGATTTCCTAAGCACTAGTGTTTTAAGGAACAGCTTAAAAAGAGAATCCTAATGTGATTTCTTTATAATGGGTGTGTTCCTTATCTTATCCTAGTGTCTAAACTCTTCTCCATGGCTGGACCTCCAAATAATATTCCTTTACGTGCTAAGGGGTATCTAGAGACTGGGATAGGTTTAATAACTACCCTAACACTAACGCGTACCCTAACCCTAACCCCTACCCTAACCCTAACACGTACCCTAATCCTAACCAATACCCTAAACCGAGCCCTAACCCTAACACTAACCCTAACCCTAACCCTAACCCATACCCTACGCCGTACCCGAAGCCCTCCCCGAACCGGTACCCTAAGCCGTACCCTAAGCCGTACCCTAAGCCTAACCCTAACCCTAGGCTACCCTTGACTGCTTCTGCCTCCAATAGATTTCCTAAGCACTAGTGTTTTAAGGAACAGCTTAAAAAGAGAATCCTAATGTGATTTCTTTATAATGGGTGTGTTCCTTATCTTATCCTAGTGTCTAAACTCTTCTCCATGGCTGAACCGCCAAATAATATTCCTTGACGTGCTAAGGTGTATCTAGAGAGTGGGATAGGTTTAATAACTACCCTAACCCTAACGCGTACCCTAACCCTAACCCCTACCCTAACCCTAACACGTACCCTAATCCTAACCCGTACCCTAAACCGAGCCCTAACCCTAACACTAACCCTAACCCTAACCCATACCCTACGCCGTACCAGAAGCCCTCCCCGAACCCGTACCCTAAGCCGTACCCTAAGCCTAACCCTAAGCCTAACCCTAAACGTAGGCTACCCTTGAATGCTTCTGCCTCCAATAGATTTCCTAAGCAGTAGTGTTTTAAGGAACAGCTTAAAAAGAGAATCCTAATGTGATTTCTTTATAATGGGTGTGTTCCTTATCTTATCCTAGTGTCTAAACTCTTCTCCATGGCTGGACCTCCAAATAATATTCCTTTATGTGCTAAGGGGTATCTAGAGAATGGGATAGGTTTAATAACTACCCTAACACTAACGCGTACCCTAACCCTAACCCCTACCCTAACCATAACACGTACCTTAATCCTAACCAATACCCTAAACCGAGCCCTAACCCTAACACTAACCCTAACCCTAACCCTAACCCATACCCTACGCCGTACCCGAAGCCCTCCCCAAACCCGTACCCTAAGCCGTACCCTAAGCCGTACCCTAAGCCTAACCCTAACCCTAGGCTACCCTTGACTGCTTCTGCCTCCAATAGATTTCCTAAGCACTAGTGTTTTAAGGAACAGCTTAAAAAGAGAATCCTAATGTGATTTCTTTATAATGGGTGTGTTCCTTATCTTATCCTAGTGTCTAAACTCTTCTCCATGGCTGGACCTCCAAATAATATTCCTTTACGTGCTAAGGGGTATCTAGAGACTGGGATAGGTTTAATAACTACCCTAACACTAACGCGTACCCTAACCCTAACCCCTACCCTAACCCTAACACGTACCCTAATCCTAACCAATACCCTAAACCGAGCCCTAACCCTAACACTAACCCTAACCCTAACCCTAACCCATACCCTACGCCGTACCCGAAGCCCTCCCCGAACCGGTACCCTAAGCCGTACCCTAAGCCGTACCCTAAGCCTAACCCTAACCCTAGGCTACCCTTGACTGCTTCTGCCTCCAATAGATTTCCTAAGCACTAGTGTTTTAAGGAACAGCTTAAAAAGAGAATCCTAATGTGATTTCTTTATAATGGGTGTGTTCCTTATCTTATCCTAGTGTCTAAACTCTTCTCCATGGCTGAACCGCCAAATAATATTCCTTGACGTGCTAAGGTGTATCTAGAGAGTGGGATAGGTTTAATAACTACCCTAACCCTAACGCGTACCCTAACCCTAACCCCTACCCTAACCCTAACACGTACCCTAATCCTAACCCGTACCCTAAACCGAGCCCTAACCCTAACACTAACCCTAACCCTAACCCATACCCTACGCCGTACCAGAAGCCCTCCCCGAACCCGTACCCTAAGCCGTACCCTAAGCCTAACCCTAAGCCTAACCCTAAACGTAGGCTACCCTTGAATGCTTCTGCCTCCAATAGATTTCCTAAGCAGTAGTGTTTTAAGGAACAGCTTAAAAAGAGAATCCTAATGTGATTTCTTTATAATGGGTGTGTTCCTTATCTTATCCTAGTGTCTAAACTCTTCTCCATGGCTGGACCTCCAAATAATATTCCTTTACGTGCTAAGGGGTATCTAGAGAGTGGGTTAGGTTTAATAACTACCCTAACACTAACGCGTACCCTAACCCTAAACCCTACCCTAACCCTAACACGTACCCTAATCCTAACCAATACCCTATACCGAGCCCTAACCCTAACACTAACCCTAACCCTAACCCTAACCCATACCCTACGCCGTACCAGAAGCCCTCCCCGAACCCGTACCCTAAGCCGTATCCTAAGCCTAACCCTAAGCCTAACCCTAACCCTAGGCTACCCTTGGATGCTTCTGCCTCCAATAGATTTCCTAAGCACTAGTGTTTTAAGGAACAGCTTAAAAAGAGAATCCTAATGTGATTTCTTTATAATGGGTGTGTTCCTTATCTTATCCTAGTGTCTAAATTCTTCTCCATGGCTGGACCTCCAAATAATATTCCTTTACGTGCTAAGGGGTATCTAGAGAGTGGGATAGCTTTAATAACTACCCTAACACTAACGCGTACCCTAACCCTAACCCCTACCCTAACCCTAACACGTACCCTAATCCTAAGCAATACCCTAAACCGAGCCCTAACCCTAACACTAACCCTAACCCTAACCCTAACCCATACCCTACGCCGTACACGAAGCCATCCCCGAACCCGTACCCTAAGCCGTACCCTAAGCCGTACCCTAAGCCTAACCCTAACCCTAGGCTACCCTTGACTGCTTCTGCCTCCAATAGATTTCCTAAGCACTAGTGTTTTAAGGAACAGCTTAAAAAGAGAATCCTAATGTGATTTCTTTACAATGGGTGTGTTCCTTATCTTATCCTAGTGTCTAAACTCTTCTCCATGGCTGGACCTCAAAATAATATTCCTTTACGTGCTAAGGGGTATCTAGAGACTGGGATAGGTTTAATAACTACCCTAACACTAACGCGTACCCTAACCCTAACCCCTACCCTAACCCTAACACGTACCCTAATCCTAACCAATACCCTAAACCGAGCCCTAACCCTAACACTAACCCTAACCGTAACCCTAACCCATACCCTACGCCGTACCCGAAGCCCTCCCCGAACCGGTACCCTAAGCCGTACCCTAAGCCGTACCCTAAGCCTAACCCTAACCCTAGGCTACCCTTGACTGCTTCTGCCTCCAATAGATTTTCTAAGCACTAGTGTTTTAAGGAACAGCTTAAAAAGAGAATCCTAATGTGATTTCTTTATAATGGGTGTGTTCCTTATCTTATCCTAGTGTCTAAACTCTTCTCCATGGCTGAACCTCCAAATAATATTCCTTTACGTGCTAAGGGGTATCTAGAGAGTGGTTTAGGTTTAATAACTACCCTAACACTAACGCGTACCCTAACCCTAAACCCTACCCAAACCCTAACACGTACCCTAATCCTAACCAATACCCTATACCGAGCCCTAACCCTAACACTAACCCTAACCCTAACCCTAACCCATACCCTACGCCGTACCAGAAGCCCTCCCCGAACCCGTACCCTAAGCCGTACCCTAAGCCGTACCCTAAGCCTAACCCTAACCCTAGGCTACCCTTGACTGCTTCTGCCTCCAATAGATTTCCTAAGCACTAGTGTTTTAAGGAACAGCTTAAAAAGAGAATCCTAATGTGATTTCTTCATAATGGGTGTGTTCCTTATCTTATCCTAGTGTCTAAACTCTTCTCCATGGCTGAACCTCCAAATAATATTCCTTTACGTGCTAAGGGGTATCTAGAGAGTGGGTTAGGTTTAATAACTACCCTAACACTAACGCGTACCCTAACCCTAAACCCTACCCTAACCCTAACACGTACCCTAATCCTAACCAATACCCTATACCGAGCCCTAACCCTAACACTAACCCTAACCCTAACCCTAAACCATACCCTACGCCGTACCAGAAGCCCTCCCCGAACCCGTACCCTAAGCCGTATCCTAAGCCTAACCCTAAGCCTAACCCTAACCCTAGGCTACCCTTGACTGCTTCTGCCTCCAATAGATTTCCTAAGCACTAGTGTTTTAAGGAACAGCTTAAAAAGAGAATCCTAATGTGATTTCTTTATAATGGGTGTGTTCCTTATCTTATCCTAGTGTCTAAACTCTTCTCCATGGCTGGACCTCCAAATAATATTCCTTTACGTGCTAAGGGGTATCTAGAGACTGGGATAGGTTTAATAACTACCCTAACACTAACGCGTACCCTAACCCTAACCCCTACCCTAACCCTAACACGTACCCTAATCCTAACCAATACCCTAAACCGAGCCCTAACCCTAACACTAACCCTAACCCTAACCCTAACCCATACCCTACGCCGTACCCGAAGCCCTCCCCGAACCGGTACCCTAAGCCGTACCCTAAGCCGTACCCTAAGCCTAACCCTAACCCTAGGCTACCCTTGACTGCTTCTGCCTCCAATAGATTTCCTAAGCACTAGTGTTTTAAGGAACAGCTTAAAAAGAGAATCCTAATGTGATTTCTTTATAATGGGTGTGTTCCTTATCTTATCCTAGTGTCTAAACTCTTCTCCATGGCTGAACCTCCAAATAATATTCCTTTACGTGCTAAGGGGTATCTAGAGAGTGGGTTAGGTTTAATAACTACCCTAACCCTAACGCGTACCCTAACCCTAACCCCTACCCTAACCCTAACACGTACCCTAATCCTAACCCGTACCCTAAACCGAGCCCTAACCCTAACACTAACCCTAACCCTAACCCATACCCTACGCCGTACCAGAAGCCCTCCCCGAACCCGTACCCTAAGCCGTACCCTAAGCCTAACCCTAAGCCTAACCCTAAACGTAGGCTACCCTTGAATGCTTCTGCCTCCAATAGATTTCCTAAGCAGTAGTGTTTTAAGGAACAGCTTAAAAAGAGAATCCTAATGTGATTTCTTTATAATGGGTGTGTTCCTTATCTTATCCTAGTGTCTAAACTCTTCTCCATGGCTGGACCTCCAAATAATATTCCTTTATGTGCTAAGGGGTATCTAGAGACTGGGATAGGTTTAATAACTACCCTAACACTAACGCGTACCCTAACCCTAACCCCTACCCTAACCCTAACACGTACCCTAATCCTAACCAATACCCTAAACCGAGCCCTAACCCTAACACTAACCCTAACCCTAACCCTAACCCATACCCTACGCCGTACCCGAAGCCCTCCCCGAACCGGTACCCTAAGCCGTACCCTAAGCCGTACCCTAAGCCTAACCCTAACCCTAGGCTACCCTTGACTGCTTCTGCCTCCAATAGATTTCCTAAGCACTAGTGTTTTAAGGAACAGCTTAAAAAGAGAATCCTAATGTGATTTCTTTATAATGGGTGTGTTCCTTATCTTATCCTAGTGTCTAAACTCTTCTCCATGGCTGAACCGCCAAATAATATTCCTTGACGTGCTAAGGTGTATCTAGAGAGTGGGATAGGTTTAATAACTACCCTAACCCTAACGCGTACCCTAACCCTAACCCCTACCCTAACCCTAACACGTACCCTAATCCTAACCCGTACCCTAAACCGAGCCCTAACCCTAACACTAACCCTAACCCTAACCCATACCCTACGCCGTACCAGAAGCCCTCCCCGAACCCGTACCCTAAGCCGTACCCTAAGCCTAACCCTAAGCCTAACCCTAAACGTAGGCTACCCTTGAATGCTTCTGCCTCCAATAGATTTCCTAAGCAGTAGTGTTTTAAGGAACAGCTTAAAAAGAGAATCCTAATGTGATTTCTTTATAATGGGTGTGTTCCTTATCTTATCCTAGTGTCTAAACTCTTCTCCATGGCTGGACCTCCAAATAATATTCCTTTATGTGCTAAGGGGTATCTAGAGAATGGGATAGGTTTAATAACTACCCTAACACTAACACGTACCCTAACCCTAACCCCTACCCTAACCATAACACGTACCTTAATCCTAACCAATACCCTAAACCGAGCCCTAACCCTAACACTAACCCTAACCCTAACCCTAACCCATACCCTACGCCGTACCCGAAGCCCTCCCCAAACCCGTACCCTAAGCCGTACCCTAAGCCGTACCCTAAGCCTAACCCTAACCCTAGGCTACCCTTGACTGCTTCTGCCTCCAATAGATTTCCTAAGCACTAGTGTTTTAAGGAACAGCTTAAAAAGAGAATCCTAATGTGATTTCTTTATAATGGGTGTGTTCCTTATCTTATCCTAGTGTCTAAACTCTTCTCCATGGCTGGACCTCCAAATAATATTCCTTTACGTGCTAAGGGGTATCTAGAGACTGGGATAGGTTTAATAACTACCCTAACACTAACGCGTACCCTAACCCTAACCCCTACCCTAACCCTAACACGTACCCTAATCCTAACCAATACCCTAAACCGAGCCCTAACCCTAACACTAACCCTAACCCTAACCCTAACCCATACCCTACGCCGTACCCGAAGCCCTCCCCGAACCGGTACCCTAAGCCGTACCCTAAGCCGTACCCTAAGCCTAACCCTAACCCTAGGCTACCCTTGACTGCTTCTGCCTCCAATAGATTTCCTAAGCACTAGTGTTTTAAGGAACAGCTTAAAAAGAGAATCCTAATGTGATTTCTTCATAATGGGTGTGTTCCTTATCTTATCCTAGTGTCTAAACTCTTCTCCATGGCTGAACCTCCAAATAATATTCCTTTACGTGCTAAGGGGTATCTAGAGAGTGGGTTAGGTTTAATAACTACCCTAACACTAACGCGTACCCTAACCCTAAACCCTACCCTAACCCTAACACGTACCCTAATCCTAACCAATACCCTATACCGAGCCCTAACCCTAACACTAACCCTAACCCTAACCCTAACCCATACCCTACGCCGTACCAGAAGCCCTCCCCGAACCCGTACCCTAAGCCGTATCCTAAGCCTAACCCTAAGCCTAACCCTAACCCTAGGCTACCCTTGGATGCTTCTGCCTCCAATAGATTTCCTAAGCACTAGTGTTTTAAGGAACAGCTTAAAAAGAGAATCCTAATGTGATTTCTTTATAATGGGTGTGTTCCTTATTTTATCCTAGTGTCTAAACTCTTCTCCATGGCTGGACCTCCAAATAATATTCCTTTATGTGCTAAGGGGTATCTAGAGAATGGGATAGGTTTAATAACTACCCTAACACTAACGCGTACCCTAACCCTAACCCCTACCCTAACCATAACACGTACCTTAATCCTAACCAATACCCTAAACCGAGCCCTAACCCTAACACTAACCCTAACCCTAACCCTAACCCATACCCTACGCCGTACCCGAAGCCCTCCCCAAACCCGTACCCTAAGCCGTACCCTAAGCCGTACCCTAAGCCTAACCCTAACCCTAGGCTACCCTTGACTGCTTCTGCCTCCAATAGATTTCCTAAGCACTAGTGTTTTAAGGAACAGCTTAAAAAGAGAATCCTAATGTGATTTCTTTATAATGGGTGTGTTCCTTATCTTATCCTAGTGTCTAAACTCTTCTCCATGGCTGGACCTCCAAATAATATTCCTTTACGTGCTAAGGGGTATCTAGAGACTGGGATAGGTTTAATAACTACCCTAACACTAACGCGTACCCTAACCCTAACCCCTACCCTAACCCTAACACGTACCCTAATCCTAACCAATACCCTAAACCGAGCCCTAACCCTAACACTAACCCTAACCCTAACCCTAACCCATACCCTACGCCGTACCCGAAGCCCTCCCCGAACCGGTACCCTAAGCCGTACCCTAAGCCGTACCCTAAGCCTAACCCTAACCCTAGGCTACCCTTGACTGCTTCTGCCTCCAATAGATTTCCTAAGCACTAGTGTTTTAAGGAACAGCTTAAAAAGAGAATCCTAATGTGATTTCTTTATAATGGGTGTGTTCCTTATCTTATCCTAGTGTCTAAACTCTTCTCCATGGCTGAACCGCCAAATAATATTCCTTGACGTGCTAAGGTGTATCTAGAGAGTGGGATAGGTTTAATAACTACCCTAACCCTAACGCGTACCCTAACCCTAACCCCTACCCTAACCCTAACACGTACCCTAATCCTAACCCGTACCCTAAACCGAGCCCTAACCCTAACACTAACCCTAACCCTAACCCATACCCTACGCCGTACCAGAAGCCCTCCCCGAACCCGTACCCTAAGCCGTACCCTAAGCCTAACCCTAAGCCTAACCCTAAACGTAGGCTACCCTTGAATGCTTCTGCCTCCAATAGTTTTCCTAAGCAGTAGTGTTTTAAGGAACAGCTTAAAAAGAGAATCCTAATGTGATTTCTTTATAATGGGTGTGTTCCTTATCTTATCCTAGTGTCTAAACTCTTCTCCATGGCTGGACCTCCAAAAAATATTCCTTTATGTGCTAAGGGGTATCTAGAGAATGGGATAGGTTTAATAACTACCCTAACACTAACACGTACCCTAACCCTAACCCCTACCCTAACCATAACACGTACCTTAATCCTAACCAATACCCTAAACCGAGCCCTAACCCTAACACTAACCCTAACCCTAACCCTAACCCATACCCTACGCCGTACCCGAAGCCCTCCCCAAACCCGTACCCTAAGCCGTACCCTAAGCCTAACCCTAACCCTAGGCTACCCTTGACTGCTTCTGCCTCCAATAGATTTCCTAAGCACTAGTGTTTTAAGGAACAGCTTAAAAAGAGAATCCTAATGTGATTTCTTTATAATGGGTGTGTTCCTTATCTTATCCTAGTGTCTAAACTCTTCTCCATGGCTGGACCTCCAAATAATATTCCTTTACGTGCTAAGGGGTATCTAGAGACTGGGATAGGTTTAATAACTACCCTAACACTAACGCGTACCCTAACCCTAACCCCTACCCTAACCCTAACACGTACCCTAATCCTAACCAATACCCTAAACCGAGCCCTAACCCTAACACTAACCCTAACCCTAACCCTAACCCATACCCTACGCCGTACCCGAAGCCCTCCCCGAACCGGTACCCTAAGCCGTACCCTAAGCCGTACCCTAAGCCTAACCCTAACCCTAGGCTACCCTTGACTGCTTCTGCCTCCAATAGATTTTCTAAGCACTAGTGTTTTAAGGAACAGCTTAAAAAGAGAATCCTAATGTGATTTCTTTATAATGGGTGTGTTCCTTATCTTATCCTAGTGTCTAAACTCTTCTCCATGGCTGGACCTCCAAATAATATTCCTTTACGTGCTAAGGGGTATCTAGAGAGTGGGTTAGGTTTAATAACTACCCTAACACTAACGCGTACCCTAACCCTAAACCCTACCCTAACCCTAACACGTACCCTGATCCTAACCAATACCCTATACCGAGCCCTAACCCTAACACTAACCCTAACCCTAACCCTAACCCATACCCTACGCCGTACCAGAAGCCCTCCACGAACCCGTACCCTAAGCCGTACCCTAAGCCTAACCCTAAGCCTAACCCTAACCCTAGGCTACCCTTGACTGCTTCTGCCTCCAATAGATTTCCTAAGCAGTAGTGTTTTAAGGAACAGCTTAAAAAGAGAATCCTAATGTGATTTCTTTATAATGGGTGTGTTCCTTATCTTATCCTAGTGTCTAAACTCTTCTCCATGGCTGGACCTCCAAATAATATTCCTTTACGTGCTAAGGGGTATCTAGAGAGTGGGTTAGGTTTAATAACTACCCTAGCACTAACGCGTACCCTAACCCTAAACCCTACCCTATCGCTAACTCGTACCCTAATCCTAACCCGTACCCTAAACCGAGCCCTAACCCTAACACTAACCCTAACCCTAACCCTAACCCATACCCTACGCCGTACCAGAAGCCCTCCCCGAACCCGTACCCTAAGCCGTACCCTAAGCCTAACCCTAAGCCTAACCCTAAACGTAGGCTACCCTTGAATGCTTCTGCCTCCAATAGATTTCCTAAGCAGTAGTGTTTTAAGGAACAGCTTAAAAAGAGAATCCTAATGTGATTTCTTTATAATGGGTGTGTTCCTTATCTTATCCTAGTGTCTAAATTCTTCTCCATGGCTGGACCTCCAAATAATATTCCTTTACGTGCTAAGGGGTATCTAGAGAGTGGGATAGCTTTAATAACTACCCTAACACTAACGCGTACCCTAACCCTAACCCCTACCCTAACCCTAACACGTACCCTAATCCTAACCAATACCCTAAACCGAGCCCTAACACTAACACTAACCCTAACCCTAACCCTAACCCATACCCTACGCCGTACACGAAGCCATCCCCGAACCCGTACCCTAAGCCGTACCCTAAGCCTAACCCTAACCCTAGGCTACCCTTGACTGCTTCTGCCTCCAATAGATTTCCTAAGCAGTAGTGTTTTAAGGAACAGCTTAAAAAGAGAATCCTAATGTGATTTCTTTATAATGGGTGTGTTCCTTATCTTATCCTAGTGTCTAAATTCTTCTCCATGGCTGTACCTCCAAATAATATTCCTTTACGTGCTAAGGGGTATCTAGAGAGTGGGATAGGTTTAATAACTACCCTAACACTAACGCCTACCCTAACCCTAACCCCTACCCTAACCCTAACACGTACCCTAATCCTAACCAATACCCTAAACCGAGCCCTAACCCTAACACTAACCCTAACCCGAACCCTAACCCATACCCTATGCCGTACCCGAAGCCCTCCCCGAACCGGTACCCTAAGCCGTACCCTAAGCCGTACCCTAAGCCTAACCCTAACCCTAGGCTACCCTTGACTGCTTCTGCCTCCAATAGATTTCCTAAGCACTAGTGTTTTAAGGAACAGCTTAAAAAGAGAATCCTAATGTGATTTCTTCATAATGGGTGTGTTCCTTATCTTATCCTAGTGTCTAAACTCTTCTCCATGGCTGAACCTCCAAATAATATTCCTTTACGTGCTAAGGGGTATCTAGAGAGTGGGTTAGGTTTAATAACTACCCTAACACTAACGCGTACCCTAACCCTAAACCCTACCCTAACCCTAACACGTACCCTAATCCTAACCAATAACCTATACCGAGCCCTAACCCTAACACTAACCCTAACCCTAACCCTAACCCATACCCTACGCCGTACCAGAAGCCCTCCCCGAACCCGTACCCTAAGCCGTATCCTAAGCCTAACCCTAAGCCTAACCCTAACCCTAGGCTACCCTTGGATGCTTCTGCCTCCAATAGATTTCCTAAGCACTAGTGTTTTAAGGAACAGCTTAAAAAGAGAATCCTAATGTGATTTCTTTATAATGGGTGTGTTCCTTATCTTATCCTAGTGTCTAAATTCTTCTCCATGGCTGGACCTCCAAATAATATTCCTTTACGTGCTAAGGGGTATCTAGAGACTGGGATAGGTTTAATAACTACCCTAACACTAACGCGTACCCTAACCCTAACCCCTACCCTAACCATAACACGTACCTTAATCCTAACCAATACCCTAAACCGAGCCCTAACCCTAACACTAACCCTAACCCTAACCCTAACCCATACCCTACGCCGTACCCGAAGCCCTCCCCAAACCCGTACCCTAAGCCGTACCCTAAGCCGTACCCTAAGCCTAACCCTAACCCTAGGCTACCCTTGACTGCTTCTGCCTCCAATAGATTTCCTAAGCACTAGTGTTTTAAGGAACAGCTTAAAAAGAGAATCCTAATGTGATTTCTTTATAATGGGTGTGTTCCTTATCTTATCCTAGTGTCTAAACTCTTCTCCATGGCTGGACCTCCAAATAATATTCCTTTACGTGCTAAGGGGTATCTAGAGACTGGGATAGGTTTAATAACTACCCTAACACTAACGCGTACCCTAACCCTAACCCCTACCCTAACCCTAACACGTACCCTAATCCTAACCAATACCCTAAACCGAGCCCTAACCCTAACACTAACCCTAACCCTAACCCTAACCCATACCCTACGCCGTACCCGAAGCCCTCCCCGAACCGGTACCCTAAGCCGTACCCTAAGCCGTACCCTAAGCCTAACCCTAACCCTAGGCTACCCTTGACTGCTTCTGCCTCCAATAGATTTCCTAAGCACTAGTGTTTTAAGGAACAGCTTAAAAAGAGAATCCTAATGTGATTTCTTTATAATGGGTGTGTTCCTTATCTTATCCTAGTGTCTAAACTCTTCTCCATGGCTGAACCGCCAAATAATATTCCTTGACGTGCTAAGGTGTATCTAGAGAGTGGGATAGGTTTAATAACTACCCTAACCCTAACGCGTACCCTAACCCTAACCCCTACCCTAACCCTAACACGTACCCTAATCCTAACCCGTACCCTAAACCGAGCCCTAACCCTAACACTAACCCTAAACCTAACCCATACCCTACGCCGTACCAGAAGCCCTCCCCGAACCCGTACCCTAAGCCGTACCCTAAGCCTAACCCTAAGCCTAACCCTAAACGTAGGCTACCCTTGAATGCTTCTGCCTCCAATAGATTTCCTAAGCAGTAGTGTTTTAAGGAACAGCTTAAAAAGAGAATCCTAATGTGATTTCTTTATAATGGGTGTGTTCCTTATCTTATCCTAGTGTCTAAACTCTTCTCCATGGCTGGACCTCCAAATAATATTCCTTTATGTGCTAAGGGGTATCTAGAGAATGGGATAGGTTTAATAACTACCCTAACACTAACACGTACCCTAACCCTAACCCCTACCCTAACCATAACACGTACCTTAATCCTAACGAATACCCTAAACCGAGCCCTAACCCTAACACTAACCCTAACCCTAACCCTAACCCATACCCTACGCCGTACCCGAAGCCCTCCCCAAACCCGTACCCTAAGCCGTACCCTAAGCCTAACCCTAACCCTAGGCTACCCTTGACTGCTTCTGCCTCCAATAGATTTCCTAAGCACTAGTGTTTTAAGGAACAGCTTAAAAAGAGAATCCTAATGTGATTTCTTTATAATGGGTGTGTTCCTTATCTTATCCTAGTGTCTAAACTCTTCTCCATGGCTGGACCTCCAAATAATATTCCTTTACGTGCTAAGGGGTATCTAGAGACTGGGATAGGTTTAATAACTACCCTAACACTAACGCGTACCCTAACCCTAACCCCTACCCTAACCCTAACACGTACCCTAATCCTAACCAATACCCTAAACCGAGCCCTAACCCTAACACTAACCCTAACCCTAACCCTAACCCATACCCTACGCCGTACCCGAAGCCCTCCCCGAACCGGTACCCTAAGCCGTACCCTAAGCCGTACCCTAAGCCTAACCCTAACCCTAGGCTACCCTTGACTGCTTCTGCCTCCAATAGATTTTCTAAGCACTAGTGTTTTAAGGAACAGCTTAAAAAGAGAATCCTAATGTGATTTCTTTATAATGGGTGTGTTCCTTATCTTATCCTAGTGTCTAAACTCTTCTCCATGGCTGGACCTCCAAATAATATTCCTTTACGTGCTAAGGGGTATCTAGAGAGTGGGTTAGGTTTAATAACTACCCTAACACTAACGCGTACCCTAACCCTAAACCCTACCCTAACCCTAACACGTACCCTAATCCTAACCAATACCCTATACCGAGCCCTAACCCTAACACTAACCCTAACCCTAACCCTAACCCATACCCTACGCCGTACCAGAAGCCCTCCACGAACCCGTACCCTAAGCCGTACCCTAAGCCTAACCCTAAGCCTAACCCTAACCCTAGGCTACCCTTGACTGCTTCTGCCTCCAATAGATTTCCTAAGCACTAGTGTTTTAAGGAACAGCTTAAAAAGAGAATCCTAATGTGATTTCTTTATAATGGGTGTGTTCCTTATCTTATCCTAGTGTCTAAACTCTTCTCCATGGCTGGACCTCCAAATAATATTCCTTTACGTGCTAAGGGGTATCTAGAGAGTGGGTTAGGTTTAATAACTACCCTAACACTAACGCGTACCCTAACCCTAAACCCTACCCTATCGCTAACTCGTACCCTAATCCTAACCCGTACCCTAAACCGAGCCCTAACCCTAACACTAACCCTAACCCTAACCCTAACCCATACCCTACGCCGTACCAGAAGCCCTCCCCGAACCCGTACCCTAAGCCGTACCCTAAGCCTAACCCTAAGCCTAACCCTAAACGTAGGCTACCCTTGAATGCTTCTGCCTCCAATAGATTTCCTAAGCAGTAGTGTTTTAAGGAACAGCTTAAAAAGAGAATCCTAATGTGATTTCTTTATAATGGGTGTGTTCCTTATCTTATCCTAGTGTCTAAATTCTTCTCCATGGCTGGACCTCCAAATAATATTCCTTTACGTGCTAAGGGGTATCTAGAGAGTGGGATAGCTTTAATAACTACCCTAACACTAACGCGTACCCTAACCCTAACCCCTACCCTAACCCTAACACGTACCCTAATCCTAACCAATACCCTAAACCGAGCCCTAACACTAACACTAACCCTAACCCTAACCCTAACCCATACCCTACGCCGTACACGAAGCCATCCCCGAACCCGTACCCTAAGCCGTACCCTAAGCCTAACCCTAACCCTAGGCTACCCTTGACTGCTTCTGCCTCCAATAGATTTCCTAAGCAGTAGTGTTTTAAGGAACAGCTTAAAAAGAGAATCCTAATGTGATTTCTTTATAATGGGTGTGTTCCTTATCTTATCCTAGTGTCTAAATTCTTCTCCATGGCTGGACCTCCAAATAATATTCCTTTACGTGCTAAGGGGTATCTAGAGAGTGGGATAGGTTTAATAACTACCCTAACACTAACGCCTACCCTAACCCTAACCCCTACCCTAACCCTAACACGTACCCTAATCCTAACCAATACCCTAAACCGAGCCCTAACCCTAACACTAACCCTAACCCGAACCCTAACCCATACCCTATGCCGTACCCGAAGCCCTCCCCGAACCGGTACCCTAAGCCGTACCCTAAGCCGTACCCTAAGCCTAACCCTAACCCTAGGCTACCCTTGACTGCTTCTGCCTCCAATAGATTTCCTAAGCACTAGTGTTTTAAGGAACAGCTTAAAAAGAGAATCCTAATGTGATTTCTTCATAATGGGTGTGTTCCTTATCTTATCCTAGTGTCTAAACTCTTCTCCATGGCTGAACCTCCAAATAATATTCCTTTACGTGCTAAGGGGTATCTAGAGAGTGGGTTAGGTTTAATAACTACCCTAACACTAACGCGTACCCTAACCCTAAACCCTACCCTAACCCTAACACGTACCCTAATCCTAACCAATACCCTATACCGAGCCCTAACCCTAACACTAACCCTAACCCTAACCCTAACCCATACCCTACGCCGTACCAGAAGCCCTCCCCGAACCCGTACCCTAAGCCGTATCCTAAGCCTAACCCTAAGCCTAACCCTAACCCTAGGCTACCCTTGGATGCTTCTGCCTCCAATAGATTTCCTAAGCACTAGTGTTTTAAGGAACAGCTTAAAAAGAGAATCCTAATGTGATTTCTTTATAATGGGTGTGTTCCTTATCTTATCCTAGTGTCTAAATTCTTCTCCATGGCTGGACCTCCAAATAATATTCCTTTACGTGCTAAGGAGTATCTAGAGAGTGGGATAGCTTTAATAACTACCCTAACACTAACGCGTACCCTAACCCTAACCCCTACCCTAACCCTAACACGTACCCTAATCCTAAGCAATACCCTAAACCGAGCCCTAACCCTAACACTAACCCTAACCCTAACCCTAACCCATACCCTACGCCGTACACGAAGCCATCCCCGAACCCGTACCCTAAGCCGTACCCTAAGCCGTACCCTAAGCCTAACCCTAACCCTAGGCTACCCTTGACTGCTTCTGCCTCCAATAGATTTCCTAAGCACTAGTGTTTTAAGGAACAGCTTAAAAAGAGAATCCTAATGTGATTTCTTTACAATGGGTGTGTTCCTTATCTTATCCTAGTGTCTAAACTCTTCTCCATGGCTGGACCTCAAAATAATATTCCTTTACGTGCTAAGGGGTATCTAGAGACTGGGATAGGTTTAATAACTACCCTAACACTAACGCGTACCCTAACCCTAACCCCTACCCTAACCCTAACACGTACCCTAATCCTAACCAATACCCTAAACCGAGCCCTAACCCTAACACTAACCCTAACCGTAACCCTAACCCATACCCTACGCCGTACCCGAAGCCCTCCCCGAACCGGTACCCTAAGCCGTACCCTAAGCCGTACCCTAAGCCTAACCCTAACCCTAGGCTACCCTTGACTGCTTCTGCCTCCAATAGATTTTCTAAGCACTAGTGTTTTAAGGAACAGCTTAAAAAGAGAATCCTAATGTGATTTCTTTATAATGGGTGTGTTCCTTATCTTATCCTAGTGTCTAAACTCTTCTCCATGGCTGAACCTCCAAATAATATTCCTTTACGTGCTAAGGGGTATCTAGAGACTGGGATAGGTTTAATAACTACCCTAACACTAACGCGTACCCTAACCCTAACCCCTACCCTAACCCTAACACGTACCCTAATCCTAACCAATACCCTAAACCGAGCCCTAACCCTAACACTAACCCTAACCCTAACCCTAACCCATACCCTACGCCGTACCAGAAGCCCTCCCCGAACCCGTACCCTAAGCCGTATCCTAAGCCTAACCCTAAGCCTAACCCTAACCCTAGGCTACCCTTGGATGCTTCTGCCTCCAATAGATTTCCTAAGCACTAGTGTTTTAAGGAACAGCTTAAAAAGAGAATCCTAATGTGATTTCTTTATAATGGGTGTGTTCCTTATTTTATCCTAGTGTCTAAACTCTTCTCCATGGCTGGACCTCCAAATAATATTCCTTTATGTGCTAAGGGGTATCTAGAGAATGGGATAGGTTTAATAACTACCCTAACACTAACGCGTACCCTAACCCTAACCCCTACCCTAACCATAACACGTACCTTAATCCTAACCAATACCCTAAACCGAGCCCTAACCCTAACACTAACCCTAACCCTAACCCTAACCCATACCCTACGCCGTACCCGAAGCCCTCCCCAAACCCGTACCCTAAGCCGTACCCTAAGCCGTACCCTAAGCCTAACCCTAACCCTAGGCTACCCTTGACTGCTTCTGCCTCCAATAGATTTCCTAAGCACTAGTGTTTTAAGGAACAGCTTAAAAAGAGAATCCTAATGTGATTTCTTTATAATGGGTGTGTTCCTTATCTTATCCTAGTTTCTAAACTCTTCTCCATGGCTGGACCTCCAAATAATATTCCTTTACGTGCTAAGGGGTATCTAGAGACTGGGATAGGTTTAATAACTACCCTAACACTAACGCGTACCCTAACCCTAACCCCTACCCTAACCCTTACACGTACCCTAATCCTAACCAATACCCTAAACCGAGCCCTAACCCTAACACTAACCCTAACCCTAACCCTAACCCATACCCTACGCCGTACCCGAAGCCCTCCCCGAACGGGTACCCTAAGCCGTACCCTAAGCCGTACCCTAAGCCTAACCCTAACCCTAGGCTACCCTTGACTGCTTCTGCCTCCAATAGATTTCCTAAGCACTAGTGTTTTAAGGAACAGCTTAAAAAGAGAATCCTAATGTGATTTCTTTATAATGGGTGTGTTCCTTATCTTATCCTAGTGTCTAAACTCTTCTCCATGGCTGAACCGCCAAATAATATTCCTTGACGTGCTAAGGTGTATCTAGAGAGTGGGATAGGTTTAATAACTACCCTAACCCTAACGCGTACCCTAACCGTAACCCCTACCCTAACCCTAACACGTACCCTAATCCTAACCCGTACCCTAAACCGAGCCCTAACCCTAACACTAACCCTAACCCTAACCCATACCCTATGCCGTACCAGAAGCCCTCCACGAACCCGTACCCTAAGCCGTACCCTAAGCCTAACCCTAAGCCTAACCCTAACCCTAGGCTACCCTTGACTGCTTCTGCCTCCAATAGATTTCCTAAGCACTAGTGTTTTAAGGAACAGCTTAAAAAGAGAATCCTAATGTGATTTCTTTATAATGGGTGTGTTCCTTATCTTATCCTAGTGTCTAAACTCTTCTCCATGGCTGGACCTCCAAATAATATTCCTTTACGTGCTAAGGGGTATCTAGAGAGTGGGTTAGGTTTAATAACTACCCTAACACTAACGCGTACCCTAACCCTAAACCCTACCCTATCGCTAACTCGTACCCTAATCCTAACCCGTACCCTAAACCGAGCCCTAACCCTAACACTAACCCTAACCCTAACCCTAACCCATACCCTACGCCGTACCAGAAGCCCTCCCCGAACCCGTACCCTAAGCCGTACCCTAAGCCTAACCCTAAGCCTAACCCTAAACGTAGGCTACCCTTGAATGCTTCTGCCTCCAATAGATTTCCTAAGCAGTAGTGTTTTAAGGAACAGCTTAAAAAGAGAATCCTAATGTGATTTCTTTATAATGGGTGTGTTCCTTATCTTATCCTAGTGTCTAAATTCTTCTCCATGGCTGGACCTCCAAATAATATTCCTTTACGTGCTAAGGGGTATCTAGAGAGTGGGATAGCTTTAATAACTACCCTAACACTAACGCGTACCCTAACCCTAACCCCTACCCTAACCCTAACACGTACCCTAATCCTAACCAATACCCTAAACCGAGCCCTAACACTAACACTAACCCTAACCCTAACCCTAACCCATACCCTACGCCGTACACGAAGCCATCCCCGAACCCGTACCCTAAGCCGTACCCTAAGCCTAACCCTAACCCTAGGCTACCCTTGACTGCTTCTGCCTCCAATAGATTTCCTAAGCAGTAGTGTTTTAAGGAACAGCTTAAAAAGAGAATCCTAATGTGATTTCTTTATAATGGGTGTGTTCCTTATCTTATCCTAGTGTCTAAATTCTTCTCCATGGCTGGACCTCCAAATAATATTCCTTTACGTGCTAAGGGGTATCTAGAGAGTGGGATAGGTTTAATAACTACCCTAACACTAACGCCTACCCTAACCCTAACCCCTACCCTAACCCTAACACGTACCCTAATCCTAACCAATACCCTAAACCGAGCCCTAACCCTAACACTAACCCTAACCCGAACCCTAACCCATACCCTATGCCGTACCCGAAGCCCTCCCCGAACCGGTACCCTAAGCCGTACCCTAAGCCGTACCCTAAGCCTAACCCTAACCCTAGGCTACCCTTGACTGCTTCTGCCTCCAATAGATTTCCTAAGCACTAGTGTTTTAAGGAACAGCTTAAAAAGAGAATCCTAATGTGATTTCTTCATAATGGGTGTGTTCCTTATCTTATCCTAGTGTCTAAACTCTTCTCCATGGCTGAACCTCCAAATAATATTCCTTTACGTGCTAAGGGGTATCTAGAGAGTGGGTTAGGTTTAATAACTACCCTAACACTAACGCGTACCCTAACCCTAAACCCTACCCTAACCCTAACACGTACCCTAATCCTAACCAATACCCTATACCGAGCCCTAACCCTAACACTAACCCTAACCCTAACCCTAACCCATACCCTACGCCGTACCAGAAGCCCTCCCCGAACCCGTACCCTAAGCCGTATCCTAAGCCTAACCCTAAGCCTAACCCTAACCCTAGGCTACCCTTGGATGCTTCTGCCTCCAATAGATTTCCTAAGCACTAGTGTTTTAAGGAACAGCTTAAAAAGAGAATCCTAATGTGATTTCTTTATAATGGGTGTGTTCCTTATCTTATCCTAGTGTCTAAATTCTTCTCCATGGCTGGACCTCCAAATAATATTCCTTTACGTGCTAAGGAGTATCTAGAGAGTGGGATAGCTTTAATAACTACCCTAACACTAACGCGTACCCTAACCCTAACCCCTACCCTAACCCTAACACGTACCCTAATCCTAAGCAATACCCTAAACCGAGCCCTAACCCTAACACTAACCCTAACCCTAACCCTAACCCATACCCTACGCCGTACACGAAGCCATCCCCGAACCCGTACCCTAAGCCGTACCCTAAGCCGTACCCTAAGCCTAACCCTAACCCTAGGCTACCCTTGACTGCTTCTGCCTCCAATAGATTTCCTAAGCACTAGTGTTTTAAGGAACAGCTTAAAAAGAGAATCCTAATGTGATTTCTTTACAATGGGTGTGTTCCTTATCTTATCCTAGTGTCTAAACTCTTCTCCATGGCTGGACCTCAAAATAATATTCCTTTACGTGCTAAGGGGTATCTAGAGACTGGGATAGGTTTAATAACTACCCTAACACTAACGCGTACCCTAACCCTAACCCCTACCCTAACCCTAACACGTACCCTAATCCTAACCAATACCCTAAACCGAGCCCTAACCCTAACACTAACCCTAACCGTAACCCTAACCCATACCCTACGCCGTACCCGAAGCCCTCCCCGAACCGGTACCCTAAGCCGTACCCTAAGCCGTACCCTAAGCCTAACCCTAACCCTAGGCTACCCTTGACTGCTTCTGCCTCCAATAGATTTTCTAAGCACTAGTGTTTTAAGGAACAGCTTAAAAAGAGAATCCTAATGTGATTTCTTTATAATGGGTGTGTTCCTTATCTTATCCTAGTGTCTAAACTCTTCTCCATGGCTGAACCTCCAAATAATATTCCTTTACGTGCTAAGGGGTATCTAGAGACTGGGATAGGTTTAATAACTACCCTAACACTAACGCGTACCCTAACCCTAACCCCTACCCTAACCCTAACACGTACCCTAATCCTAACCAATACCCTAAACCGAGCCCTAACCCTAACACTAACCCTAACCCTAACCCTAACCCATACCCTACGCCGTACCAGAAGCCCTCCCCGAACCCGTACCCTAAGCCGTATCCTAAGCCTAACCCTAAGCCTAACCCTAACCCTAGGCTACCCTTGACTGCTTCTGCCTCCAATAGATTTTCTAAGCACTAGTGTTTTAAGGAACAGCTTAAAAAGAGAATCCTAATGTGATTTCTTTATAATGGGTGTGTTCCTTATCTTATCCTAGTGTCTAAACTCTTCTCCATGGCTGAACCTCCAAATAATATTCCTTTACGTGCTAAGGGGTATCTAGAGACTGGGATAGGTTTAATAACTACCCTAACACTAACGCGTACCCTAACCCTAACCCCTACCCTAACCCTAACACGTACCCTAATCCTAACCAATACCCTAAACCGAGCCCTAACCCTAACACTAACCCTAACCCTAACCCTAACCCATACCCTACGCCGTACCAGAAGCCCTCCCCGAACCCGTACCCTAAGCCGTATCCTAAGCCTAACCCTAAGCCTAACCCTAACCCTAGGCTACCCTTGGATGCTTCTGCCTCCAATAGATTTCCTAAGCACTAGTGTTTTAAGGAACAGCTTAAAAAGAGAATCCTAATGTGATTTCTTTATAATGGGTGTGTTCCTTATTTTATCCTAGTGTCTAAACTCTTCTCCATGGCTGGACCTCCAAATAATATTCCTTTATGTGCTAAGGGGTATCTAGAGAATGGGATAGGTTTAATAACTACCCTAACACTAACGCGTACCCTAACCCTAACCCCTACCCTAACCATAACACGTACCTTAATCCTAACCAATACCCTAAACCGAGCCCTAACCCTAACACTAACCCTAACCCTAACCCTAACCCATACCCTACGCCGTACCCGAAGCCCTCCCCAAACCCGTACCCTAAGCCGTACCCTAAGCCGTACCCTAAGCCTAACCCTAACCCTAGGCTACCCTTGACTGCTTCTGCCTCCAATAGATTTCCTAAGCACTAGTGTTTTAAGGAACAGCTTAAAAAGAGAATCCTAATGTGATTTCTTTATAATGGGTGTGTTCCTTATCTTATCCTAGTTTCTAAACTCTTCTCCATGGCTGGACCTCCAAATAATATTCCTTTACGTGCTAAGGGGTATCTAGAGACTGGGATAGGTTTAATAACTACCCTAACACTAACGCGTACCCTAACCCTAACCCCTACCCTAACCCTTACACGTACCCTAATCCTAACCAATACCCTAAACCGAGCCCTAACCCTAACACTAACCCTAACCCTAACCCTAACCCATACCCTACGCCGTACCCGAAGCCCTCCCCGAACGGGTACCCTAAGCCGTACCCTAAGCCGTACCCTAAGCCTAACCCTAACCCTAGGCTACCCTTGACTGCTTCTGCCTCCAATAGATTTCCTAAGCACTAGTGTTTTAAGGAACAGCTTAAAAAGAGAATCCTAATGTGATTTCTTTATAATGGGTGTGTTCCTTATCTTATCCTAGTGTCTAAACTCTTCTCCATGGCTGAACCGCCAAATAATATTCCTTGACGTGCTAAGGTGTATCTAGAGAGTGGGATAGGTTTAATAACTACCCTAACCCTAACGCGTACCCTAACCGTAACCCCTACCCTAACCCTAACACGTACCCTAATCCTAACCCGTACCCTAAACCGAGCCCTAACCCTAACACTAACCCTAACCCTAACCCATACACTATGCCGTACCAGAAGCCCTCCACGAACCCGTACCCTAAGCCGTACCCTAAGCCTAACCCTAACCCTAGGCTACCCTTGACTGCTTCTGCCTCCAATAGATTTCCTAAGCACTAGTGTTTTAAGGAACAGCTTAAAAAGAGAATCCTAATGTGATTTCTTTACAATGGGTGTGTTCCTTATCTTATCCTAGTGTCTAAACTCTTCTCCATGGCTGGACCTCAAAATAATATTCCTTTACGTGCTAAGGGGTATCTAGAGACTGGGATAGGTTTAATAACTACCCTAACACTAACGCGTACCCTAACCCTAACCCCTACCCTAACCCTAACACGTACCCTAATCCTAACCAATACCCTAAACCGAGCCCTAACCCTAACACTAACCCTAACCGTAACCCTAACCCATACCCTACGCCGTACCCGAAGCCCTCCCCGAACCGGTACCCTAAGCCGTACCCTAAGCCGTACCCTAAGCCTAACCCTAACCCTAGGCTACCCTTGACTGCTTCTGCCTCCAATAGATTTTCTAAGCACTAGTGTTTTAAGGAACAGCTTAAAAAGAGAATCCTAATGTGATTTCTTTATAATGGGTGTGTTCCTTATCTTATCCTAGTGTCTAAACTCTTCTCCATGGCTGAACCTCCAAATAATATTCCTTTACGTGCTAAGGGGTATCTAGAGACTGGGATAGGTTTAATAACTACCCTAACACTAACGCGTACCCTAACCCTAACCCCTACCCTAACCCTAACACGTACCCTAATCCTAACCAATACCCTAAACCGAGCCCTAACCCTAACACTAACCCTAACCCTAACCCTAACCCATACCCTACGCCGTACCAGAAGCCCTCCCCGAACCCGTACCCTAAGCCGTATCCTAAGCCTAACCCTAAGCCTAACCCTAACCCTAGGCTACCCTTGGATGCTTCTGCCTCCAATAGATTTCCTAAGCACTAGTGTTTTAAGGAACAGCTTAAAAAGAGAATCCTAATGTGATTTCTTTATAATGGGTGTGTTCCTTATTTTATCCTAGTGTCTAAACTCTTCTCCATGGCTGGACCTCCAAATAATATTCCTTTATGTGCTAAGGGGTATCTAGAGAATGGGATAGGTTTAATAACTACCCTAACACTAACGCGTACCCTAACCCTAACCCCTACCCTAACCATAACACGTACCTTAATCCTAACCAATACCCTAAACCGAGCCCTAACCCTAACACTAACCCTAACCCTAACCCTAACCCATACCCTACGCCGTACCCGAAGCCCTCCCCAAACCCGTACCCTAAGCCGTACCCTAAGCCGTACCCTAAGCCTAACCCTAACCCTAGGCTACCCTTGACTGCTTCTGCCTCCAATAGATTTCCTAAGCACTAGTGTTTTAAGGAACAGCTTAAAAAGAGAATCCTAATGTGATTTCTTTATAATGGGTGTGTTCCTTATCTTATCCTAGTTTCTAAACTCTTCTCCATGGCTGGACCTCCAAATAATATTCCTTTACGTGCTAAGGGGTATCTAGAGACTGGGATAGGTTTAATAACTACCCTAACACTAACGCGTACCCTAACCCTAACCCCTACCCTAACCCTTACACGTACCCTAATCCTAACCAATACCCTAAACCGAGCCCTAACCCTAACACTAACCCTAACCCTAACCCTAACCCATACCCTACGCCGTACCCGAAGCCCTCCCCGAACGGGTACCCTAAGCCGTACCCTAAGCCGTACCCTAAGCCTAACCCTAACCCTAGGCTACCCTTGACTGCTTCTGCCTCCAATAGATTTCCTAAGCACTAGTGTTTTAAGGAACAGCTTAAAAAGAGAATCCTAATGTGATTTCTTTATAATGGGTGTGTTCCTTATCTTATCCTAGTGTCTAAACTCTTCTCCATGGCTGAACCGCCAAATAATATTCCTTGACGTGCTAAGGTGTATCTAGAGAGTGGGATAGGTTTAATAACTACCCTAACCCTAACGCGTACCCTAACCGTAACCCCTACCCTAACCCTAACACGTACCCTAATCCTAACCCGTACCCTAAACCGAGCCCTAACCCTAACACTAACCCTAACCCTAACCCATACCCTACGCCGTACCAGAAGCCCTCCCCGAACCCGTACCCTAAGCCGTACCCTAAGCCTAACCCTAAGCCTAACCCTAAACGTAGGCTACCCTTGAATGCTTCTGCCTCCAATAGATTTCCTAAGCAGTAGTGTTTTAAGGAACAGCTTAAAAAGAGAATCCTAATGTGATTTCTTTATAATGGGTGTGTTCCTTATCTTATCCTAGTGTCTAAACTCTTCTCCATGGCTGGACCTCCAAATAATATTCCTTTATGTGCTAAGGGGTATCTAGAGAATGGGATAGGTTTAATAACTACCCTAACACTAACACGTACCCTAACCCTAACCCCTACCCTAACCATAACACGTACCTTAATCCTAACCAATACCCTAAACCGAGCCCTAACCCTAACACTAACCCTAACCCTAACCCTAACCCATACCCTACGCCGTACCCGAAGCCCTCCCCAAACCCGTACCCTAAGCCGTACCCTAAGCCTAACCCTAACCCTAGGCTACCCTTGACTGCTTCTGCCTCCAATAGATTTCCTAAGCACTAGTGTTTTAAGGAACAGCTTAAAAAGAGAATCCTAATGTGATTTCTTTATAATGGGTGTGTTCCTTATCTTATCCTAGTGTCTAAACTCTTCTCCATGGCTGGACCTCCAAATAATATTCCTTTACATGCTAAGGGGTATCTAGAGACTGGGATAGGTTTAATAACTACCCTAACACTAACGCGTACCCTAACCCTAACCCCTACCCTAACCCTAACACGTACCCTAATCCTAACCAATACCCTAAACCGAGCCCTAACCCTAACACTAACCCTAACCCTAACCCTAACCCATACCCTACGCCGTCCCCGAAGCCCTCCCCGAACCGGTACCCTAAGCCGTACCCTAAGCCGTACCCTAAGCCTAACCCTAACCCTAGGCTACCCTTGACTGCTTCTGCCTCCAATAGATTTTCTAAGCACTAGTGTTTTAAGGAACAGCTTAAAAAGAGAATCCTAATGTGATTTCTTTATAATGGGTGTGTTCCTTATCTTATCCTAGTGTCTAAACTCTTCTCCATGGCTGGATCTCCAAATAATATTCCTTTACGTGCTAAGGGGTATCTAGAGAGTGGGTTAGGTTTAATAACTACCCTAACACTAACGCGTACCCTAACCCTAAACCCTACCCTAACCCTAACACGTACCCTAATCCTAACCAATACCCTATACCGAGCCCTAACCCTAACACTAACCCTAACCCTAACCCTAACCCATACCCTACGCCGTACCAGAAGCCCTCCACGAACCCGTACCCTAAGCCGTACCCTAAGCCTAACCCTAAGCCTAACCCTAACCCTAGGCTACCCTTGACTGCTTCTGCCTCCAATAGATTTCCTAAGCACTAGTGTTTTAAGGAACAGCTTAAAAAGAGAATCCTAATGTGATTTCTTTATAATGGGTGTGTTCCTTATCTTATCCTAGTGTCTAAACTCTTCTCCATGGCTGGACCTCCAAATAATATTCCTTTACGTGCTAAGGGGTATCTAGAGAGTGGGTTAGGTTTAATAACTACCCTAACACTAACGCGTACCCTAACCCTAAACCCTACCCTATCGCTAACTCGTACCCTAATCCTAACCCGTACCCTAAACCGAGCCCTAACCCTAACACTAACCCTAACCCTAACCCTAACCCATACCCTACGCCGTACCAGAAGCCCTCCCCGAACCCGTACCCTAAGCCGTACCCTAAGCCTAACCCTAAGCCTAACCCTAAACGTAGGCTACCCTTGAATGCTTCTGCCTCCAATAGATTTCCTAAGCAGTAGTGTTTTAAGGAACAGCTTAAAAAGAGAATCCTAATGTGATTTCTTTATAATGGGTGTGTTCCTTATCTTATCCTAGTGTCTAAATTCTTCTCCATGGCTGGACCTCCAAATAATATTCCTTTACGTGCTAAGGGGTATCTAGAGAGTGGGATAGCTTTAATAACTACCCTAACACTAACGCGTACCCTAACCCTAACCCCTACCCTAACCCTAACACGTACCCTAATCCTAACCAATACCCTAAACCGAGCCCTAACACTAACACTAACCCTAACCCTAACCCTAACCCATACCCTACGCCGTACACGAAGCCATCCCCGAACCCGTACCCTAAGCCGTACCCTAAGCCTAACCCTAACCCTAGGCTACCCTTGACTGCTTCTGCCTCCAATAGATTTCCTAAGCAGTAGTGTTTTAAGGAACAGCTTAAAAAGAGAATCCTAATGTGATTTCTTTATAATGGGTGTGTTCCTTATCTTATCCTAGTGTCTAAATTCTTCTCCATGGCTGGACCTCCAAATAATATTCCTTTACGTGCTAAGGGGTATCTAGAGAGTGGGATAGGTTTAATAACTACCCTAACACTAACGCCTACCCTAACCCTAACCCCTACCCTAACCCTAACACGTACCCTAATCCTAACCAATACCCTAAACCGAGCCCTAACCCTAACACTAACCCTAACCCGAACCCTAACCCATACCCTATGCCGTACCCGAAGCCCTCCCCGAACCGGTACCCTAAGCCGTACCCTAAGCCGTACCCTAAGCCTAACCCTAACCCTAGGCTACCCTTGACTGCTTCTGCCTCCAATAGATTTCCTAAGCACTAGTGTTTTAAGGAACAGCTTAAAAAGAGAATCCTAATGTGATTTCTTCATAATGGGTGTGTTCCTTATCTTATCCTAGTGTCTAAACTCTTCTCCATGGCTGAACCTCCAAATAATATTCCTTTACGTGCTAAGGGGTATCTAGAGAGTGGGTTAGGTTTAATAACTACCCTAACACTAACGCGTACCCTAACCCTAAACCCTACCCTAACCCTAACACGTACCCTAATCCTAACCAATACCCTATACCGAGCCCTAACCCTAACACTAACCCTAACCCTAACCCTAACCCATACCCTACGCCGTACCAGAAGCCCTCCCCGAACCCGTACCCTAAGCCGTATCCTAAGCCTAACCCTAAGCCTAACCCTAACCCTAGGCTACCCTTGGATGCTTCTGCCTCCAATAGATTTCCTAAGCACTAGTGTTTTAAGGAACAGCTTAAAAAGAGAATCCTAATGTGATTTCTTTATAATGGGTGTGTTCCTTATCTTATCCTAGTGTCTAAATTCTTCTCCATGGCTGGACCTCCAAATAATATTCCTTTACGTGCTAAGGGGTATCTAGAGAGTGGGATAGCTTTAATAACTACCCTAACACTAACGCGTACCCTAACCCTAACCCCTACCCTAACCCTAACACGTACCCTAATCCTAAGCAATACCCTAAACCGAGCCCTAACCCTAACACTAACCCTAACCCTAACCCTAACCCATACCCTACGCCGTACACGAAGCCATCCCCGAACCCGTACCCTAAGCCGTACCCTAAGCCGTACCCTAAGCCTAACCCTAACCCTAGGCTACCCTTGACTGCTTCTGCCTCCAATAGATTTCCTAAGCACTAGTGTTTTAAGGAACAGCTTAAAAAGAGAATCCTAATGTGATTTCTTTACAATGGGTGTGTTCCTTATCTTATCCTAGTGTCTAAACTCTTCTCCATGGCTGGACCTCAAAATAATATTCCTTTACGTGCTAAGGGGTATCTAGAGACTGGGATAGGTTTAATAACTACCCTAACACTAACGCGTACCCTAACCCTAACCCCTACCCTAACCCTAACACGTACCCTAATCCTAACCAATACCCTAAACCGAGCCCTAACCCTAACACTAACCCTAACCGTAACCCTAACCCATACCCTACGCCGTACCCGAAGCCCTCCCCGAACCGGTACCCTAAGCCGTACCCTAAGCCGTACCCTAAGCCTAACCCTAACCCTAGGCTACCCTTGACTGCTTCTGCCTCCAATAGATTTCCTAAGCACTAGTGTTTTAAGGAACAGCTTAAAAAGAGAATCCTAATGTGATTTCTTCATAATGGGTGTGTTCCTTATCTTATCCTAGTGTCTAAACTCTTCTCCATGGCTGAACCTCCAAATAATATTCCTTTACGTGCTAAGGGGTATCTAGAGAGTGGGTTAGGTTTAATAACTACCCTAACACTAACGCGTACCCTAACCCTAAACCCTACCCTAACCCTAACACGTACCCTAATCCTAACCAATACCCTATACCGAGCCCTAACCCTAACACTAACCCTAACCCTAACCCTAACCCATACCCTACGCCGTACCAGAAGCCCTCCCCGAACCCGTACCCTAAGCCGTATCCTAAGCCTAACCCTAAGCCTAACCCTAACCCTAGGCTACCCTTGGATGCTTCTGCCTCCAATAGATTTCCTAAGCACTAGTGTTTTAAGGAACAGCTTAAAAAGAGAATCCTAATGTGATTTCTTTATAATGGGTGTGTTCCTTATTTTATCCTAGTGTCTAAACTCTTCTCCATGGCTGGACCTCCAAATAATATTCCTTTATGTGCTAAGGGGTATCTAGAGAATGGGATAGGTTTAATAACTACCCTAACACTAACGCGTACCCTAACCCTAACCCCTACCCTAACCATAACACGTACCTTAATCCTAACCAATACCCTAAACCGAGCCCTAACCCTAACACTAACCCTAACCCTAACCCATACCCTACGCCGTACCAGAAGCCCTCCCCGAACCCGTACCCTAAGCCGTACCCTAAGCCTAACCCTAAGCCTAACCCTAAACGTAGGCTACCCTTGAATGCTTCTGCCTCCAATAGATTTCCTAAGCAGTAGTGTTTTAAGGAACAGCTTAAAAAGAGAATCCTAATGTGATTTCTTTATAATGGGTGTGTTCCTTATCTTATCCTAGTGTCTAAACTCTTCTCCATGGCTGGACCTCCAAATAATATTCCTTTACGTGCTAAGGGGTATCTAGAGAGTGGGATAGGTTTAATCACTACCCCAACCCTAACACGTACATTAACCCTAACCACTACCCTAACCCTAACACGTACCCTAATCCTAACCCGTACCCTAAACCGAGCCCTAACCCTAACACTAACCCTAACCCTAACCCTAACCCATACCCTACGCCGTACCAGAAGCCCTCCCCGAACCCGTACCCTAAGCCGTACCCTAAGCCTAACCCTAAGCCTAACCCTAAACGTAGGCTACCCTTGAATGCTTCTGCCTCCAATAGATTTCCTAAGCAGTAGTGTTTTAAGGAACAGCTTAAAAAGAGAATCCTAATGTGATTTCTTTATAATGGGTGTGTTCCTTATCTTATCCTAGTGTCTAAATTCTTCTCCATGGCTGGACCTCCAAATAATATTCCTTTACGTGCTAAGGGGTATCTAGAGAGTGGGATAGGTTTAATAACTACCCTAACACTAACGCCTACCCTAACCCTAACCCCTACCCTAACCCTAACACGTACCCTAATCCTAACCAATACCCTAAACCGAGCCCTAACCCTAACACTAACCCTAACCCGAACCCTAACCCATACCCTATGCCGTACCCGAAGCCCTCCCCGAACCGGTACCCTAAGCCGTACCCTAAGCCGTACCCTAAGCCTAACCCTAAACGTAGGCTACCCTTGACTGCTTCTGCCTCCAATAGATTTCCTAAGCACTAGTGTTTTAAGGAACAGCTTAAAAAGAGAATCCTAATGTGATTTCTTCATAATGGGTGTGTTCCTTATCTTATCCTAGTGTCTAAACTCTTCTCCATGGCTGAACCTCCAAATAATATTCCTTTACGTGCTAAGGGGTATCTAGAGAGTGGGTTAGGTTTAATAACTACCCTAACACTAACGCGTACCCTAACCCTAAACCCTACCCTAACCCTAACACGTACCCTAATCCTAACCAATACCCTATACCGAGCCCTAACCCTAACACTAACCCTAACCCTAACCCTAACCCATACCCTACGCCGTACCAGAAGCCCTCCCCGAACCCGTACCCTAAGCCGTATCCTAAGCCTAACCCTAAGCCTAACCCTAACCCTAGGCTACCCTTGGATGCTTCTGCCTCCAATAGATTTCCTAAGCACTAGTGTTTTAAGGAACAGCTTAAAAAGAGAATCCTAATGTGATTTCTTTATAATGGGTGTGTTCCTTATCTTATCCTAGTGTCTAAATTCTTCTCCATGGCTGGACCTCCAAATAATATTCCTTTACGTGCTAAGGGGTATCTAGAGAGTGGGATAGCTTTAATAACTACCCTAACACTAACGCGTACCCTAACCCTAACCCCTACCCTAACCCTAACACGTACCCTAATCCTAAGCAATACCCTAAACCGAGCCCTAACCCTAACACTAACCCTAACCCTAACCCTAACCCATACCCTACGCCGTACACGAAGCCATCCCCGAACCCGTACCCTAAGCCGTACCCTAAGCCGTACCCTAAGCCTAACCCTAACCCTAGGCTACCCTTGACTGCTTCTGCCTCCAATAGATTTCCTAAGCACTAGTGTTTTAAGGAACAGCTTAAAAAGAGAATCCTAATGTGATTTCTTTACAATGGGTGTGTTCCTTATCTTATCCTAGTGTCTAAACTCTTCTCCATGGCTGGACCTCAAAATAATATTCCTTTACGTGCTAAGGGGTATCTAGAGACTGGGATAGGTTTAATAACTACCCTAACACTAACGCGTACCCTAACCCTAACCCCTACCCTAACCCTAACACGTACCCTAATCCTAACCAATACCCTAAACCGAGCCCTAACCCTAACACTAACCCTAACCGTAACCCTAACCCATACCCTACGCCGTACCCGAAGCCCTCCCCGAACCGGTACCCTAAGCCGTACCCTAAGCCGTACCCTAAGCCTAACCCTAACCCTAGGCTACCCTTGACTGCTTCTGCCTCCAATAGATTTCCTAAGCACTAGTGTTTTAAGGAACAGCTTAAAAAGAGAATCCTAATGTGATTTCTTCATAATGGGTGTGTTCCTTATCTTATCCTAGTGTCTAAACTCTTCTCCATGGCTGAACCTCCAAATAATATTCCTTTACGTGCTAAGGGGTATCTAGAGAGTGGGTTAGGTTTAATAACTACCCTAACACTAACGCGTACCCTAACCCTAAACCCTACCCTAACCCTAACACGTACCCTAATCCTAACCAATACCCTATACCGAGCCCTAACCCTAACACTAACCCTAACCCTAACCCTAACCCATACCCTACGCCGTACCAGAAGCCCTCCCCGAACCCGTACCCTAAGCCGTATCCTAAGCCTAACCCTAAGCCTAACCCTAACCCTAGGCTACCCTTGGATGCTTCTGCCTCCAATAGATTTCCTAAGCACTAGTGTTTTAAGGAACAGCTTAAAAAGAGAATCCTAATGTGATTTCTTTATAATGGGTGTGTTCCTTATCTTATCCTAGTGTCTAAACTCTTCTCCATGGCTGAACCGCCAAATAATATTCCTTGACGTGCTAAGGTGTATCTAGAGAGTGGGATAGGTTTAATAACTACCCTAACCCTAACGCGTACCCTAACCCCAACCCCTACCCTAACCCTAACACGTACCCTAATCCTAACCCGTACCCTAAACCGAGCCCTAACCCTAACACTAACCCTAACCCTAACCCATACCCTACGCCGTACCAGAGGCCCTCCCCGAACCCGTACCCTAAGCCGTACCCTAAGCCTAACCCTAAGCCTAACCCTAAACGTAGGCTACCCTTGAATGCTTCTGCCTCCAATAGATTTCCTAAGCAGTAGTGTTTTAAGGAACAGCTTAAAAAGAGAATCCTAATGTGATTTCTTTATAATGGGTGTGTTCCTTATCTTATCCTAGTGTCTAAACTCTTCTCCATGGCTGGACCTCCAAATAATATTCCTTTACGTGCTAAGGGGTATCTAGAGAGTGGGATAGGTTTAATCACTACCCCAACCCTAACACGTACATTAACCCTAACCACTACCCTAACCCTAACACGTACCCTAATCCTAACCCGTACCCTAAACCGAGCCCTAACCCTAACACTAACCCTAACCCTAACCCTAACCCATACCCTACGCCGTACCAGAAGCCCTCCCCGAACCCGTACCCTAAGCCGTACCCTAAGCCTAACCCTAAGCCTAACCCTAAACGTAGGCTACCCTTGAATGCTTCTGCCTCCAATAGATTTCCTAAGCAGTAGTGTTTTAAGGAACAGCTTAAAAAGAGAATCCTAATGTGATTTCTTTATAATGGGTGTGTTCCTTATCTTATCCTAGTGTCTAAATTCTTCTCCATGGCTGGACCTCCAAATAATATTCCTTTACGTGCTAAGGGGTATCTAGAGAGTGGGATAGGTTTAATAACTACCCTAACACTAACGCCTACCCTAACCCTAACCCCTACCCTAACCCTAACACGTACCCTAATCCTAACCAATACCCTAAACCGAGCCCTAACCCTAACACTAACCCTAACCCGAACCCTGACCCATACCCTATGCCGTACCCGAAGCCCTCCCCGAACCGGTACCCTAAGCCGTACCCTAAGCCGTACCCTAAGCCTAACCCTAACCCTAGGCTACCCTTGACTGCTTCTGCCTCCAATAGATTTCCTAAGCACTAGTGTTTTAAGGAACAGCTTAAAAAGAGAATCCTAATGTGATTTCTTCATAATGGGTGTGTTCCTTATCTTATCCTAGTGTCTAAACTCTTCTCCATGGCTGAACCTCCAAATAATATTCCTTTACGTGCTAAGGGGTATCTAGAGAGTGGGTTAGGTTTAATAACTACCCTAACACTAACGCGTACCCTAACCCTAAACCCTACCCTAACCCTAACACGTACCCTAATCCTAACCAATACCCTATACCGAGCCCTAACCCTAACACTAACCCTAACCCTAACCCTAACCCATACCCTACGCCGTACCAGAAGCCCTCCCCGAACCCGTACCCTAAGCCGTATCCTAAGCCTAACCCTAAGCCTAACCCTAACCCTAGGCTACCCTTGGATGCTTCTGCCTCCAATAGATTTCCTAAGCACTAGTGTTTTAAGGAACAGCTTAAAAAGAGAATCCTAATGTGATTTCTTTATAATGGGTGTGTTCCTTATCTTATCCTAGTGTCTAAATTCTTCTCCATGGCTGGACCTCCAAATAATATTCCTTTACGTGCTAAGGGGTATCTAGAGAGTGGGATAGCTTTAATAACTACCCTAACACTAACGCGTACCCTAACCCTAACCCCTACCCTAACCCTAACACGTACCCTAATCCTAAGCAATACCCTAAACCGAGCCCTAACCCTAACACTAACCCTAACCCTAACCCTAACCCATACCCTACGCCGTACACGAAGCCATCCCCGAACCCGTACCCTAAGCCGTACCCTAAGCCGTACCCTAAGCCTAACCCTAACCCTAGGCTACCCTTGACTGCTTCTGCCTCCAATAGATTTCCTAAGCACTAGTGTTTTAAGGAACAGCTTAAAAAGAGAATCCTAATGTGATTTCTTTACAATGGGTGTGTTCCTTATCTTATCCTAGTGTCTAAACTCTTCTCCATGGCTGGACCTCAAAATAATATTCCTTTACGTGCTAAGGGGTATCTAGAGACTGGGATAGGTTTAATAACTACCCTAACACTAACGCGTACCCTAACCCTAACCCCTACCCTAACCCTAACACGTACCCTAATCCTAACCAATACCCTAAACCGAGCCCTAACCCTAACACTAACCCTAACCGTAACCCTAACCCATACCCTACGCCGTACCCGAAGCCCTCCCCGAACCGGTACCCTAAGCCGTACCCTAAGCCGTACCCTAAGCCTAACCCTAACCCTAGGCTACCCTTGACTGCTTCTGCCTCCAATAGATTTTCTAAGCACTAGTGTTTTAAGGAACAGCTTAAAAAGAGAATCCTAATGTGATTTCTTTATAATGGGTGTGTTCCTTATCTTATCCTAGTGTCTAAACTCTTCTCCATGGCTGAACCTCCAAATAATATTCCTTTACGTGCTAAGGGGTATCTAGAGAGTGGTTTAGGTTTAATAACTACCCTAACACTAACGCGTACCCTAACCCTAAACCCTACCCAAACCCTAACACGTACCCTAATCCTAACCAATACCCTATACCGAGCCCTAACCCTAACACTAACCCTAACCCTAACCCTAACCCATACCCTACGCCGTACCAGAAGCCCTCCCCGAACCCGTACCCTAAGCCGTACCCTAAGCCGTACCCTAAGCCTAACCCTAACCCTAGGCTACCCTTGACTGCTTCTGCCTCCAATAGATTTCCTAAGCACTAGTGTTTTAAGGAACAGCTTAAAAAGAGAATCCTAATGTGATTTCTTCATAATGGGTGTGTTCCTTATCTTATCCTAGTGTCTAAACTCTTCTCCATGGCTGAACCTCCAAATAATATTCCTTTACGTGCTAAGGGGTATCTAGAGAGTGGGTTAGGTTTAATAACTACCCTAACACTAACGCGTACCCTAACCCTAAACCCTACCCTAACCCTAACACGTACCCTCATCCTAACCAATACCCTATACCGAGCCCTAACCCTAACACTAACCCTAACCCTAACCCTAACCCATACCCTACGCCGTACCAGAAGCCCTCCCCGAACCCGTACCCTAAGCCGTATCCTAAGCCTAACCCTAAGCCTAACCCTAACCCTAGGCTACCCTTGACTGCTTCTGCCTCCAATAGATTTCCTAAGCACTAGTGTTTTAAGGAACAGCTTAAAAAGAGAATCATAATGTGATTTCTTTATAATGGGTGTGTTCCTTATCTTATCCTAGTGTCTAAACTCTTCTCCATGGCTGGACCTCCAAATAATATTCCTTTACGTGCTAAGGGGTATCTAGAGACTGGGATAGGTTTAATAACTACCCTAACACTAACGCGTACCCTAACCCTAACCCCTACCCTAACCCTAACACGTACCCTAATCCTAACCAATACCCTAAACCGAGCCCTAACCCTAACACTAACCCTAACCCTAACCCTAACCCATACCCTACGCCGTACCCGAAGCCCTCCCCGAACCGGTACCCTAAGCCGTACCCTAAGCCGTACCCTAAGCCTAACCCTAACCCTAGGCTACCCTTGACTGCTTCTGCCTCCAATAGATTTCCTAAGCACTAGTGTTTTAAGGAACAGCTTAAAAAGAGAATCCTAATGTGATTTCTTTATAATGGGTGTGTTCCTTATCTTATCCTAGTGTCTAAACTCTTCTCCATGGCTGAACCGCCAAATAATATTCCTTGACGTGCTAAGGTGTATCTAGAGAGTGGGATAGGTTTAATAACTACCCTAACCCTAACGCGTACCCTAACCCTAACCCCTACCCTAACCCTAACACGTACCCTAATCCTAACCCGTACCCTAAACCGAGCCCTAACCCTAACACTAACCCTAACCCTAACCCATACCCTACGCCGTACCAGAAGCCCTCCCCGAACCCGTACCCTAAGCCGTACCCTAAGCCTAACCCTAAGCCTAACCCTAAACGTAGGCTACCCTTGAATGCTTCTGCCTCCAATAGATTTCCTAAGCAGTAGTGTTTTAAGGAACAGCTTAAAAAGAGAATCCTAATGTGATTTCTTTATAATGGGTGTGTTCCTTATCTTATCCTAGTGTCTAAACTCTTCTCCATGGCTGGACCTCCAAATAATATTCCTTTATGTGCTAAGGGGTATCTAGAGAATGGGATAGGTTTAATAACTACCCTAACACTAACGCGTACCCTAACCCTAACCCCTACCCTAACCATAACACGTACCTTAATCCTAACCAATACCCTAAACCGAGCCCTAACCCTAACACTAACCCTAACCCTAACCCTAACCCATACCCTACGCCGTACCCGAAGCCCTCCCCAAACCCGTACCCTAAGCCGTACCCTAAGCCGTACCCTAAGCCTAACCCTAACCCTAGGCTACCCTTGACTGCTTCTGCCTCCAATAGATTTCCTAAGCACTAGTGTTTTAAGGAACAGCTTAAAAAGAGAATCCTAATGTGATTTCTTTATAATGGGTGTGTTCCTTATCTTATCCTAGTGTCTAAACTCTTCTCCATGGCTGGACCTCAAAATAATATTCCTTTACGTGCTAAGGGGTATCTAGAGACTGGGATAGGTTTAATAACTACCCTAACACTAACGCGTACCCTAACCCTAACCCCTACCCTAACCCTAACACGTACCCTAATCCTAACCAATACCCTAAACCGAGCCCTAACCCTAACACTAACCCTAACCGTAACCCTAACCCATACCCTACGCCGTACCCGAAGCCCTCCCCGAACCGGTACCCTAAGCCGTACCCTAAGCCGTACCCTAAGCCTAACCCTAACCCTAGGCTACCCTTGACTGCTTCTGCCTCCAATAGATTTTCTAAGCACTAGTGTTTTAAGGAACAGCTTAAAAAGAGAATCCTAATGTGATTTCTTTATAATGGGTGTGTTCCTTATCTTATCCTAGTGTCTAAACTCTTCTCCATGGCTGAACCTCCAAATAATATTCCTTTACGTGCTAAGGGGTATCTAGAGAGTGGTTTAGGTTTAATAACTACCCTAACACTAACGCGTACCCTAACCCTAAACCCTACCCAAACCCTAACACGTACCCTAATCCTAACCAATACCCTATACCGAGCCCTAACCCTAACACTAACCCTAACCCTAACCCTAACCCATACCCTACGCCGTACCAGAAGCCCTCCCCGAACCCGTACCCTAAGCCGTACCCTAAGCCGTACCCTAAGCCTAACCCTAACCCTAGGCTACCCTTGACTGCTTCTGCCTCCAATAGATTTCCTAAGCACTAGTGTTTTAAGGAACAGCTTAAAAAGAGAATCCTAATGTGATTTCTTCATAATGGGTGTGTTCCTTATCTTATCCTAGTGTCTAAACTCTTCTCCATGGCTGAACCTCCAAATAATATTCCTTTACGTGCTAAGGGGTATCTAGAGAGTGGGTTAGGTTTAATAACTACCCTAACACTAACGCGTACCCTAACCCTAAACCCTACCCTAACCCTAACACGTACCCTCATCCTAACCAATACCCTATACCGAGCCCTAACCCTAACACTAACCCTAACCCTAACCCTAACCCATACCCTACGCCGTACCAGAAGCCCTCCCCGAACCCGTACCCTAAGCCGTATCCTAAGCCTAACCCTAAGCCTAACCCTAACCCTAGGCTACCCTTGACTGCTTCTGCCTCCAATAGATTTCCTAAGCACTAGTGTTTTAAGGAACAGCTTAAAAAGAGAATCATAATGTGATTTCTTTATAATGGGTGTGTTCCTTATCTTATCCTAGTGTCTAAACTCTTCTCCATGGCTGGACCTCCAAATAATATTCCTTTACGTGCTAAGGGGTATCTAGAGACTGGGATAGGTTTAATAACTACCCTAACACTAACGCGTACCCTAACCCTAACCCCTACCCTAACCCTAACACGTACCCTAATCCTAACCAATACCCTAAACCGAGCCCTAACCCTAACACTAACCCTAACCCTAACCCTAACCCATACCCTACGCCGTACCCGAAGCCCTCCCCGAACCGGTACCCTAAGCCGTACCCTAAGCCGTACCCTAAGCCTAACCCTAACCCTAGGCTACCCTTGACTGCTTCTGCCTCCAATAGATTTCCTAAGCACTAGTGTTTTAAGGAACAGCTTAAAAAGAGAATCCTAATGTGATTTCTTTATAATGGGTGTGTTCCTTATCTTATCCTAGTGTCTAAACTCTTCTCCATGGCTGAACCGCCAAATAATATTCCTTGACGTGCTAAGGTGTATCTAGAGAGTGGGATAGGTTTAATAACTACCCTAACCCTAACGCGTACCCTAACCCTAACCCCTACCCTAACCCTAACACGTACCCTAATCCTAACCCGTACCCTAAACCGAGCCCTAACCCTAACACTAACCCTAACCCTAACCCATACCCTACGCCGTACCAGAAGCCCTCCCCGAACCCGTACCCTAAGCCGTACCCTAAGCCTAACCCTAAGCCTAACCCTAAACGTAGGCTACCCTTGAATGCTTCTGCCTCCAATAGATTTCCTAAGCAGTAGTGTTTTAAGGAACAGCTTAAAAAGAGAATCCTAATGTGATTTCTTTATAATGGGTGTGTTCCTTATCTTATCCTAGTGTCTAAACTCTTCTCCATGGCTGGACCTCCAAATAATATTCCTTTATGTGCTAAGGGGTATCTAGAGAATGGGATAGGTTTAATAACTACCCTAACACTAACGCGTACCCTAACCCTAACCCCTACCCTAACCATAACACGTACCTTAATCCTAACCAATACCCTAAACCGAGCCCTAACCCTAACACTAACCCTAACCCTAACCCTAACCCATACCCTACGCCGTACCCGAAGCCCTCCCCAAACCCGTACCCTAAGCCGTACCCTAAGCCGTACCCTAAGCCTAACCCTAACCCTAGGCTACCCTTGACTGCTTCTGCCTCCAATAGATTTCCTAAGCACTAGTGTTTTAAGGAACAGCTTAAAAAGAGAATCCTAATGTGATTTCTTTATAATGGGTGTGTTCCTTATCTTATCCTAGTGTCTAAACTCTTCTCCATGGCTGGACCTCAAAATAATATTCCTTTACGTGCTAAGGGGTATCTAGAGACTGGGATAGGTTTAATAACTACCCTAACACTAACGCGTACCCTAACCCTAACCCCTACCCTAACCCTAACACGTACCCTAATCCTAACCAATACCCTAAACCGAGCCCTAACCCTAACACTAACCCTAACCGTAACCCTAACCCATACCCTACGCCGTACCCGAAGCCCTCCCCGAACCGGTACCCTAAGCCGTACCCTAAGCCGTACCCTAAGCCTAACCCTAACCCTAGGCTACCCTTGACTGCTTCTGCCTCCAATAGATTTTCTAAGCACTAGTGTTTTAAGGAACAGCTTAAAAAGAGAATCCTAATGTGATTTCTTTATAATGGGTGTGTTCCTTATCTTATCCTAGTGTCTAAACTCTTCTCCATGGCTGAACCTCCAAATAATATTCCTTTACGTGCTAAGGGGTATCTAGAGAGTGGTTTAGGTTTAATAACTACCCTAACACTAACGCGTACCCTAACCCTAAACCCTACCCAAACCCTAACACGTACCCTAATCCTAACCAATACCCTATACCGAGCCCTAACCCTAACACTAACCCTAACCCTAACCCTAACCCATACCCTACGCCGTACCAGAAGCCCTCCCCGAACCCGTACCCTAAGCCGTACCCTAAGCCGTACCCTAAGCCTAACCCTAACCCTAGGCTACCCTTGACTGCTTCTGCCTCCAATAGATTTCCTAAGCACTAGTGTTTTAAGGAACAGCTTAAAAAGAGAATCCTAATGTGATTTCTTCATAATGGGTGTGTTCCTTATCTTATCCTAGTGTCTAAACTCTTCTCCATGGCTGAACCTCCAAATAATATTCCTTTACGTGCTAAGGGGTATCTAGAGAGTGGGTTAGGTTTAATAACTACCCTAACACTAACGCGTACCCTAACCCTAAACCCTACCCTAACCCTAACACGTACCCTCATCCTAACCAATACCCTATACCGAGCCCTAAACCTAACACTAACCCTAACCCTAACCCTAACCCATACCCTACGCCGTACCAGAAGCCCTCCCCGAACCCGTACCCTAAGCCGTATCCTAAGCCTAACCCTAAGCCTAACCCTAACCCTAGGCTACCCTTGACTGCTTCTGCCTCCAATAGATTTCCTAAGCACTAGTGTTTTAAGGAACAGCTTAAAAAGAGAATCATAATGTGATTTCTTTATAATGGGTGTGTTCCTTATCTTATCCTAGTGTCTAAACTCTTCTCCATGGCTGGACCTCCAAATAATATTCCTTTACGTGCTAAGGGGTATCTAGAGACTGGGATAGGTTTAATAACTACCCTAACACTAACGCGTACCCTAACCCTAACCCCTACCCTAACCCTAACACGTACCCTAATCCTAACCAATACCCTAAACCGAGCCCTAACCCTAACACTAACCCTAACCCTAACCCTAACCCATACCCTACGCCGTACCCGAAGCCCTCCCCGAACCGGTACCCTAAGCCGTACCCTAAGCCGTACCCTAAGCCTAACCCTAACCCTAGGCTACCCTTGACTGCTTCTGCCTCCAATAGATTTCCTAAGCACTAGTGTTTTAAGGAACAGCTTAAAAAGAGAATCCTAATGTGATTTCTTTATAATGGGTGTGTTCCTTATCTTATCCTAGTGTCTAAACTCTTCTCCATGGCTGAACCGCCAAATAATATTCCTTGACGTGCTAAGGTGTATCTAGAGAGTGGGATAGGTTTAATAACTACCCTAACCCTAACGCGTACCCTAACCCTAACCCCTACCCTAACCCTAACACGTACCCTAATCCTAACCCGTACCCTAAACCGAGCCCTAACCCTAACACTAACCCTAACCCTAACCCATACCCTACGCCGTACCAGAAGCCCTCCCCGAACCCGTACCCTAAGCCGTACCCTAAGCCTAACCCTAAGCCTAACCCTAAACGTAGGCTACCCTTGAATGCTTCTGCCTCCAATAGATTTCCTAAGCAGTAGTGTTTTAAGGAACAGCTTAAAAAGAGAATCCTAATGTGATTTCTTTATAATGGGTGTGTTCCTTATCTTATCCTAGTGTCTAAACTCTTCTCCATGGCTGGACCTCCAAATAATATTCCTTTATGTGCTAAGGGGTATCTAGAGAATGGGATAGGTTTAATAACTACCCTAACACTAACGCGTACCCTAACCCTAACCCCTACCCTAACCATAACACGTACCTTAATCCTAACCAATACCCTAAACCGAGCCCTAACCCTAACACTAACCCTAACCCTAACCCTAACCCATACCCTACGCCGTACCCGAAGCCCTCCCCAAACCCGTACCCTAAGCCGTACCCTAAGCCGTACCCTAAGCCTAACCCTAACCCTAGGCTACCCTTGACTGCTTCTGCCTCCAATAGATTTCCTAAGCACTAGTGTTTTAAGGAACAGCTTAAAAAGAGAATCCTAATGTGATTTCTTTATAATGGGTGTGTTCCTTATCTTATCCTAGTGTCTAAACTCTTCTCCATGGCTGGACCTCCAAATAATATTCCTTTACGTGCTAAGGGGTATCTAGAGACTGGGATAGGTTTAATAACTACCCTAACACTAACGCGTACCCTAACCCTAACCCCTACCCTAACCCTAACACGTACCCTAATCCTAAGCAATACCCTAAACCGAGCCCTAACCCTAACACTAACCCTAACCCTAACCCTAACCCATACCCTACGCCGTACCCGAAGCCCTCCCCGAACCGGTACCCTAAGCCGTACCCTAAGCCGTACCCTAAGCCTAACCCTAACCCTAGGCTACCCTTGACTGCTTCTGCCTCCATTAGATTTTCTAAGCACTAGTGTTTTAAGGAACAGCTTAAAAAGAGAATCCTAATGTGATTTCTTTATAATGGGTGTGTTCCTTATCTTATCCTAGTGTCTAAACTCTTCTCCATGGCTGGACCTCCAAATAATATTCCTTTACGTGCTAAGGGGTATCTAGAGAGTGGGTTAGGTTTAATAACTACCCTAACACTAACGCGTACCCTAACCCTAAACCCTACCCTAACCCTAACACGTACCCTAATCCTAACCAATACCCTATACCGAGCCCTAACCCTAACACTAACCCTAACCCTAACCCTAACCCATACCCTACGCCGTACCAGAAGCTCTCCACGAACCCGTACCCTAAGCCGTACCCTAAGCCTAACCCTAAGCCTAACCCTAACCCTAGGCTACCCTTGACTGCTTCTGCCTCCAATAGATTTCCTAAGCACTAGTGTTTTAAGGAACAGCTTAAAAAGAGAATCCTAATGTGATTTATTTATAATGGGTGTGTTCCTTATCTTATCCTAGTGTCTAAACTCTTCTCCATGGCTGGACCGCCAAATAATATTCCTTTACGTGCTAAGGGGTATCTAGAGAGTGGGATAGGTTTAATCACTACCCCAACCCTAACACGTACATTAACCCTAACCACTACCCTAACCCTAACACGTACCCTAATCCTAACCCGTACCCTAAACCGAGCCCTAACCCTAACACTAACCCTAACCCTAACCCTAACACATACCCTACGCCGTACCAGAAGCCCTCCCCGAACCCGTACCCTAAGCCGTACCCTAAGCCTAACCCTAAGCCTAACCCTAAACGTAGGCTACCCTTGAATGCTTCTGCCTCCAATAGATTTCCTAAGCAGTAGTGTTTTAAGGAACAGCTTAAAAAGAGAATCCTAATGTGATTTCTTTATAATGGGTGTGTTCCTTATCTTATCCTAGTGTCTAAATTCTTCTCCATGGCTGGACCTACAAATAATATTCCTTTACGTGCTAAGGGGTATCTAGAGAGTGGGATAGGTTTAATAACTACCCTAACACTAACGCCTACCCTAACCCTAACCCCTACCCTAACCCTAACACGTACCCTAATCCTAACCAATACCCTAAACCGAGCCCTAACCCTAACACTAACCCTAACCCGAACCCTAACCCATACCCTATGCCGTACCCGAAGACCTCCCCGAACCGGTACCCTAAGCCGTACCCTAAGCCGTACCCTAAGCCTAACCCTAACCCTAGGCTACCCTTGACTGCTTCTGCCTCCAATAGATTTCCTAAGCACTAGTGTTTTAAGGAACAGCTTAAAAAGAGAATCCTAATGTGATTTCTTCATAATGGGTGTGTTCCTTATCTTATCCTAGTGTCTAAACTCTTCTCCATGGCTGAACCTCCAAATAATATTCCTTTACGTGCTAAGGGGTATCTAGAGAGTGGGTTAGGTTTAATAACTACCCTAACACTAACGCGTACCCTAACCCTAAACCCTACCCTAACCCTAACACGTACCCTAATCCTAACCAATACCCTATACCGAGCCCTAACCCTAACACTAACCCTAACCCTAACCCTAACCCATACCCTACGCCGTACCAGAAGCCCTCCCCGAACCCGTACCCTAAGCCGTATCCTAAGCCTAACCCTAAGCCTAACCCTAACCCTAGGCTACCCTTGGATGCTTCTGCCTCCAATAGATTTCCTAAGCACTAGTGTTTTAAGGAACAGCTTAAAAAGAGAATCCTAATGTGATTTCTTTATAATGGGTGTGTTCCTTATCTTATCCTAGTGTCTAAATTCTTCTCCATGGCTGGACCTCCAAATAATATTCCTTTACGTGCTAAGGGGTATCTAGAGAGTGGGATAGCTTTAATAACTACCCTAACACTAACGCGTACCCTAACCCTAACCCCTACCCTAACCCTAACACGTACCCTAATCCTAAGCAATACCCTAAACCGAGCCCTAACCCTAACACTAACCCTAACCCTAACCCTAACCCATACCCTACGCCGTACACGAAGCCATCCCCGAACCCGTACCCTAAGCCGTACCCTAAGCCGTACCCTAAGCCTAACCCTAACCCTAGGCTACCCTTGACTGCTTCTGCCTCCAATAGATTTCCTAAGCACTAGTGTTTTAAGGAACAGCTTAAAAAGAGAATCCTAATGTGATTTCTTTACAATGGGTGTGTTCCTTATCTTATCCTAGTGTCTAAACTCTTCTCCATGGCTGGACCTCAAAATAATATTCCTTTACGTGCTAAGGGGTATCTAGAGACTGGGATAGGTTTAATAACTAACCTAACACTAACGCGTACCCTAACCCTAACCCCTACCCTAACCCTAACACGTACCCTAATCCTAACCAATACCCTAAACCGAGCCCTAACCCTAACACTAACCCTAACCGTAACCCTAACCCATACCCTACGCCGTACCCGAAGCCCTCCCCGAACCGGTACCCTAAGCCGTACCCTAAGCCGTACCCTAAGCCTAACCCTAACCCTAGGCTACCCTTGACTGCTTCTGCCTCCAATAGATTTTCTAAGCACTAGTGTTTTAAGGAACAGCTTAAAAAGAGAATCCTAATGTGATTTCTTTATAATGGGTGTGTTCCTTATCTTATCCTAGTGTCTAAACTCTTCTCCATGGCTGAACCTCCAAATAATATTCCTTTACGTGCTAAGGGGTATCTAGAGAGTGGTTTAGGTTTAATAACTACCCTAACACTAACGCGTACCCTAACCCTAAACCCTACCCAAACCCTAACACGTACCCTAATCCTAACCAATACCCTATACCGAGCCCTAACCCTAACACTAACCCTAACCCTAACCCTAACCCATACCCTACGCCGTACCAGAAGCCCTCCCCGAACCCGTACCCTAAGCCGTACCCTAAGCCGTACCCTAAGCCTAACCCTAACCCTAGGCTACCCTTGACTGCTTCTGCCTCCAATAGATTTCCTAAGCACTAGTGTTTTAAGGAACAGCTTAAAAAGAGAATCCTAATGTGATTTCTTCATAATGGGTGTGTTCCTTATCTTATCCTAGTGTCTAAACTCTTCTCCATGGCTGAACCTCCAAATAATATTCCTTTACGTGCTAAGGGGTATCTAGAGAGTGGGTTAGGTTTAATAACTACCCTAACACTAAAGCGTACCCTAACCCTAAACCCTACCCTAACCCTAACACGTACCCTAATCCTAACCAATACCCTATACCGAGCCCTAACCCTAACACTAACCCTAACCCTAACCCTAACCCATACCCTACGCCGTACCAGAAGCCCTCCCCGAACCCGTACCCTAAGCCGTATCCTAAGCCTAACCCTAAGCCTAACCCTAACCCTAGGCTACCCTTGGATGCTTCTGCCTCCAATAGATTTCCTAAGCACTAGTGTTTTAAGGAACAGCTTAAAAAGAGAATCCTAATGTGATTTCTTTATAATGGGTGTGTTCCTTATTTTATCCTAGTGTCTAAACTCTTCTCCATGGCTGGACCTCCAAATAATATTCCTTTATGTGCTAAGGGGTATCTAGAGAATGGGATAGGTTTAATAACTACCCTAACACTAACGCGTACCCTAACCCTAACTCCTACCCTAACCATAACACGTACCTTAATCCTAACCAATACCCTAAACCGAGCCCTAACCCTAACACTAACCCTAACCCTAACCCTAACCCATACCCTACGCCGTACCCGAAGCCCTCCCCAAACCCGTACCCTAAGCCGTACCCTAAGCCGTACCCTAAGCCTAACCCTAACCCTAGGCTACCCTTGACTGCTTCTGCCTCCAATAGATTTCCTAAGCACTAGTGTTTTAAGGAACAGCTTAAAAAGAGAATCCTAATGTGATTTCTTTATAATGGGTGTGTTCTTTATCTTATCCTAGTGTCTAAACTCTTCTCCATGGCTGGACCTCCAAATAATATTCCTTTACGTGCTAAGGGGTATCTAGAGACTGGGATAGGTTTAATAACTACCCTAACACTAACGCGTACCCTAACCCTAACCCCTACCCTAACCCTAACACGTACCCTAATCCTAACCAATACCCTAAACCGAGCCCTAACCCTAACACTAACCCTAACCCTAACCCTAACCCATACCCTACGCCGTACCCGAAGCCCTCCCCGAACCGGTACCCTAAGCTGTACCCTAAGCCGTACCCTAAGCCTAACCCTAACCCTAGGCTACCCTTGACTGCTTCTGCCTCCAATAGATTTCCTAAGCACTAGTGTTTTAAGGAACAGCTTAAAAAGAGAATCCTAATGTGATTTCTTTATAATGGGTGTGTTCCTTATCTTATCCTAGTGTCTAAACTCTTCTCCATGGCTGAACCGCCAAATAATATTCCTTGACGTGCTAAGGTGTATCTAGAGAGTGGGATAGGTTTAATAACTACCCTAACCCTAACGCGTACCCTAACCCTAACCCCTACCCTAACCCTAACACGTACCCTAATCCTAACCCGTACCCTAAACCGAGCCCTAACCCTAACCCTAACCCTAACCCTAACCCATACCCTACGCCGTACCAGAAGCCCTCCCCGAACCCGTACCCTAAGCCGTACCCTAAGCCTAACCCTAAGCCTAACCCTAAACGTAGGCTACCCTTGAATGCTTCTGCCTCCAATAGATTTCCTAAGCAGTAGTGTTTTAAGGAACAGCTTAAAAAGAGAATCCTAATGTGATTTCTTTATAATGGGTGTGTTCCTTATCTTATCCTAGTGTCTAAACTCTTCTCCATGGCTGGACCTCCAAATAATATTCCTTTATGTGCTAAGGGGTATCTAGAGAATGGGATAGGTTTAATAACTACCCTAACACTAACACGTACCCTAACCCTAACCCCTACCCTAACCATAACACGTACCTTAATCCTAACCAATACCCTAAACCGAGCCCTAACCCTAACACTAACCCTAACCCTAACCCTAACCCATACCCTACGCCGTACCCGAAGCCCTCCCCAAACCCGTACCCTAAGCCGTACCCTAAGCCGTACCCTAAGCCTAACCCTAACCCTAGGCTACCCTTGACTGCTTCTGCCTCCAATAGATTTCCTAAGCACTAGTGTTTTAAGGAACAGCTTAAAAAGAGAATCCTAATGTGATTTCTTTATAATGGGTGTGTTCCTTATCTTATCCTAGTGTCTAAACTCTTCTCCATGGCTGGACCTCCAAATAATATTCCTTTACGTGCTAAGGGGTATCTAGAGACTGGGATAGGTTTAATAACTACCCTAACACTAACGCGTACCCTAACCCTAACCCCTACCCTAACCCTAACACGTACCCTAATCCTAACCAATACCCTAAACCGAGCCCTAACCCTAACACTAACCCTAACCCTAACCCTAACCCATACCCTACGCCGTACCAGAAGCCCTCCCCGAACCGGTACCCTAAGCCGTACCCTAAGCCGTACCCTAAGCCTAACCCTAACCCTAGGCTACCCTTGACTGCTTCTGCCTCCAATAGATTTCCTAAGCACTAGTGTTTTAAGGAACAGCTTAAAAAGAGAATCCTAATGTGATTTCTTCATAATGGGTGTGTTCCTTATCTTATCCTAGTGTCTAAACTCTTCTCCATGGCTGAACCTCCAAATAATATTCCTTTACGTGCTAAGGGGTATCTAGAGAGTGGGTTAGGTTTAATAACTACCCTAACACTAACGCGTACCCTAAACCTAAACCCTACCCTAACCCTAACACGTACCCTAATCCTAACCAATACCCTATACCGAGCCCTAACCCTAACACTAACCCTAACCCTAACCCTAACCCATACCCTACGCCGTACCAGAAGCCCTCCCCGAACCCGTACCCTAAGCCGTATCCTAAGCCTAACCCTAAGCCTAACCCTAACCCTAGGCTACCCTTGGATGCTTCTGCCTCCAATAGATTTCCTAAGCACTAGTGTTTTAAGGAACAGCTTAAAAAGAGAATCCTAATGTGATTTCTTTATAATGGGTGTGTTCCTTATTTTATCCTAGTGTCTAAACTCTTCTCCATGGCTGGACCTCCAAATAATATTCCTTTATGTGCTAAGGGGTATCTAGAGAATGGGATAGGTTTAATAACTACCCTAACACTAACGCGTACCCTAACCCTAACCCCTACCCTAACCATAACACGTACCTTAATCCTAACCAATACCCTAAACCGAGCCCTAACCCTAACACTAACCCTAACCCTAACCCTAACCCATACCCTACGCCGTACCCGAAGCCCTCCCCAAACCCGTACCCTAAGCCGTACCCTAAGCCGTACCCTAAGCCTAACCCTAACCCTAGGCTACCCTTGACTGCTTCTGCCTCCAATAGATTTCCTAAGCACTAGTGTTTTAAGGAACAGCTTAAAAAGAGAATCCTAATGTGATTTCTTTATAATGGGTGTGTTCCTTATCTTATCCTAGTGTCTAAACTCTTCTCCATGGCTGGACCTCCAAATAATATTCCTTTACGTGCTAAGGGGTATCTAGAGACTGGGATAGGTTTAATAACTACCCTAACACTAACGCGTACCCTAACCCTAACCCCTACCCTAACCCTAACACGTACCCTAATCCTAACCAATACCCTAAACCGAGCCCTAACCCTAACACTAACCCTAACCCTAACCCTAACCCATACCCTACGCCGTACCCGAAGCCCTCCCCGAACCGGTACCCTAAGCCGTACCCTAAGCCGTACCCTAAGCCTAACCCTAACCCTAGGCTACCCTTGACTGCTTCTGCCTCCAATAGATTTCCTAAGCACTAGTGTTTTAAGGAACAGCTTAAAAAGAGAATCCTAATGTGATTTCTTTATAATGGGTGTGTTCCTTATCTTATCCTAGTGTCTAAACTCTTCTCCATGGCTGAACCGCCAAATAATATTCCTTGACGTGCTAAGGTGTATCTAGAGAGTGGGATAAGTTTAATAACTACCCTAACCCTAACGCGTACCCTAACCCTAACCCCTACCCTAACCCTAACACGTACCCTAATCCTAACCCGTACCCTAAACCGAGCCCTAACCCTAACACTAACCCTAACCCTAACCCATACCCTACGCCGTACCAGAAGCCCTCCCCGAACCCGTACCCTAAGCCGTACCCTAAGCCTAACCCTAAGCCTAACCCTAAACGTAGGCTACCCTTGAATGCTTCTGCCTCCAATAGATTTCCTAAGCAGTAGTGTTTTAAGGAACAGCTTAAAAAGAGAATCCTAATGTGATTTCTTTATAATGGGTGTGTTCCTTATCTTATCCTAGTGTCTAAACTCTTCTCCATGGCTGGACCTCCAAATAATATTCCTTTATGTGCTAAGGGGTATCTAGAGAATGGGATAGGTTTAATAACTACCCTAACACTAACACGTACCCTAACCCTAACCCCTACCCTAACCATAACACGTACCTTAATCCTAACCAATACCCTAAACCGAGCCCTAACCCTAACACTAACCCTAACCCTAACCCTAACCCATACCCTACGCAGTACCCGAAGCCCTCCCCAATCCCGTACCCTAAGCCGTACCCTAAGCCTAACCCTAACCCTAGGCTACCCTTGACTGCTTCTGCCTCCAATAGATTTCCTAAGCACTAGTGTTTTAAGGAACAGCTTAAAAAGAGAATCCTAATGTGATTTCTTTATAATGGGTGTGTTCCTTATCTTATCCTAGTGTCTAAACTCTTCTCCATGGCTGGACCTCCAAATAATATTCCTTTACGTGCTAAGGGGTATCTAGAGACTGGGATAGGTTTAATAACTACCCTAACACTAACGCGTACCCTAACCCTAACCCCTACCCTAACCCTAACACGTACCCTAATCCTAACCAATACCCTAAACCGAGCCCTAACCCTAACACTAACCCTAACCCTAACCCTAACCCATACCCTACGCCGTACCCGAAGCCCTCCCCGAACCGGTACCCTAAGCCGTACCCTAAGCCGTACCCTAAGCCTAACCCTAACCCTAGGCTACCCTTGACTGCTTCTGCCTCCAATAGATTTTCTAAGCACTAGTGTTTTAAGGAACAGCTTAAAAAGAGAATCCTAATGTGATTTCTTTATAATGGGTGTGTTCCTTATCTTATCCTAGTGTCTAAACTCTTCTCCATGGCTGGACCTCCAAATAATATTCCTTTACGTGCTAAGGGGTATCTAGAGAGTGGGTTAGGTTTAATAACTACCCTAACACTAACGCGTACCCTAACCCTAAACCCTACCCTAACCCTAACACGTACCCTAATCCTAACCAATACCCTATACCGAGCCCTAACCCTAACACTAACCCTAACCCTAACCCTAACCCATACCCTACGCCGTACCAGAAGCCCTCCACGAACCCGTACCCTAAGCCGTACCCTAAGCCTAACCCTAAGCCTAACCCTAACCCTAGGCTACCCTTGACTGCTTCTGCCTCCAATAGATTTCCTAAGCACTAGTGTTTTAAGGAACAGCTTAAAAAGAGAATCCTAATGTGATTTCTTTATAATGGGTGTGTTCCTTATCTTATCCTAGTGTCTAAACTCTTCTCCATGGCTGGACCTCCAAATAATATTCCTTTACGTGCTAAGGGGTATCTAGAGAGTGGGTTAGGTTTAATAACTACCCTAACACTAACGCGTACCCTAACCCTAAACCCTACCCTATCGCTAACTCGTACCCTAATCCTAACCCGTACCCTAAACCGAGCCCTAACCCTAACACTAACCCTAACCCTAACCCTAACCCATACCCTACGCCGTACCAGAAGCCCTCCCCGGACCCGGACCCTAAGCCGTACCCTAAGCCTAACCCTAAGCCTAACCCTAAACGTAGGCTACCCTTGAATGTTTCTGCCTCCAATAGATTTCCTAAGCAGTAGTGTTTTAAGGAACAGCTTAAAAAGAGAATCCTAATGTGATTTCTTTATAATGGGTGTGTTCCTTATCTTATCCTAGTGTCTAAATTCTTCTCCATGGCTGGACCTCCAAATAATATTCCTTTACGTGCTAAGGGGTATCTAGAGAGTGGGATAGCTTTAATAACTACCCTAACACTAACGCGTACCCTAACCCTAACCCCTACCCTAACCCTAACACGTACCCTAATCCTAACCAATACCCTAAACCGAGCCCTAACACTAACACTAACCCTAACCCTAACCCATACCCTACGCCGTACACGAAGCCATCCCCGAACCCGTACCCTAAGCCGTACCCTAAGCCTAACCCTAAGCCTAACCCTAAACGTAGGCTACCCTTGAATGCTTCTGCCTCCAATAGATTTCCTAAGCAGTAGTGTTTTAAGGAACAGCTTAAAAAGAGAATCCTAATGTGATTTCTTTATAATGGGTGTGTTCCTTATCTTATCCTAGTGTCTAAATTCTTCTCCATGGCTGGACCTCCAAATAATATTCCTTTACGTGCTAAGGGGTATCTAGAGAGTGGGATAGCTTTAATAACTACCCTAACACTAACGCGTACCCTAACCCTAACCCCTACCCTAACCCTAACACGTACCCTATTCCTAACCAATACCCTAAACCGAGCCCTAACACTAACACTAACCCTAACCCTAACCCTAACCCATACCCTACGCCGTACACGAAGCCATCCCCGAACCCGTACCCTAAGCCGTACCCTAAGCCGTACCCTAAGCCTAACCCTAACCCTAGGCTACCCTTGACTGCTTCTGCCTCCAATAGATTTCCTAAGCACTAGTGTTTTAAGGAACAGCTTAAAAAGAGAATCCTAATGTGATTTCTTTATAATGGGTGTGTTCCTTATCTTATCCTAGTGTGTAAACTCTTCTCCATGGCTGGACCTCCAAATAATATTCCTTTACGTGCTAAGGGGTATCTAGAGAGTGGGTTAGGTTTAATAACTACCCTAACACTAATGCGTACCCTAACCCTAACCCCTACCCTATCGCTAACACGTATCCTAATCTTAACCAATACCCTAAACCGAGCCCTAACCCTAACACTAACCCTAACCCTAACCCATACCCTACGCCGTACCAGAAGCCCTCCCCGAACCCGTACCCTAAGCCGTACCCTAAGCCTAACCCTAAGCCTAACCCTAAACGTAGGCTACCCTTGAATGCTTCTGCCTCCAATAGATTTCCTAAGCAGTAGTGTTTTAAGGAACAGCTTAAAAAGAGAATCCTAATGTGATTTCTTTATAATGGGTGTGTTCCTTATCTTATCCTAGTGTCTAAATTCTTCTCCATGGCTGGACCTCCAAATAATATTCCTTTACGTGCTAAGGGGTATCTAGAGAGTGGGATAGGTTTAATAACTACCCTAACACTAACGCCTACCCTAACCCTAACCCCTACCCTAACCCTAACACGTACCCTAATCCTAACCAATACCCTAAACCGAGCCCTAACCCTAACACTAACCCTAACCCGAACCCTAACCCATACCCTATGCCGTACCCGAAGCCCTCCCCGAACCGGTACCCTAAGCCGTACCCTAAGCCCTACCCTAAGCCTAACCCTAACCCTAGGCTACCCTTGACTGCTTCTGCCTCCAATAGATTTCCTAAGCACTAGTGTTTTAAGGAACAGCTTAAAAAGAGAATCCTAATGTGATTTCTTCATAATGGGTGTGTTCCTTATCTTATCCTAGTGTCTAAACTCTTCTCCATGGCTGAACCTCCAAATAATATTCCTTTACGTGCTAAGGGGTATCTAGAGAGTGGGATAGGTTTAATAACTACCCTAACCCTAACGCGTACCCTAACCCTAACCCCTACCCTAACCCTAACACGTACCCTAATCCTAACCCGTACCCTAAACCGAGCCCTAACCCTAACACTAACCCTAACCCTAACCCATAACCTACGCCGTACCAGAAGCCCTCCCCGAACCCGTACCCTAAGCCGTACCCTAAGCCTAACCCTAAGCCTAACCCTAAACGTAGGCTACCCTTGAATGCTTCTGCCTCCAATAGATTTCCTAAGCAGTAGTGTTTTAAGGAACAGCTTAAAAAGAGAATCCTAATGTGATTTCTTTATAATGGGTGTGTTCCTTATCTTATCCTAGTGTCTAAACTCTTCTCCATGGCTGGACCTCCAAATAATATTCCTTTATGTGCTAAGGGGTATCTAGAGAATGGGATAGGTTTAATAACTACCCTAACACTAACACGTACCCTAACCCTAACCCCTACCCTAACCATAACACGTACCTTAATCCTAACCAATACCCTAAACCGAGCCCTAACCCTAACACTAACCCTAACCCTAACCCTAACCCATACCCTACGCAGTACCCGAAGCCCTCCCCAATCCCGTACCCTAAGCCGTACCCTAAGCCTAACCCTAACCCTAGGCTACCCTTGACTGCTTCTGCCTCCAATAGATTTCCTAAGCACTAGTGTTTTAAGGAACAGCTTAAAAAGAGAATCCTAATGTGATTTCTTTATAATGGGTGTGTTCCTTATCTTATCCTAGTGTCTAAACTCTTCTCCATGGCTGGACCTCCAAATAATATTCCTTTACGTGCTAAGGGGTATCTAGAGACTGGGATAGGTTTAATAACTACCCTAACACTAACGCGTACCCTAACCCTAACCCCTACCCTAACCCTAACACGTACCCTAATCCTAACCAATACCCTAAACCGAGCCCTAACCCTAACACTAACCCTAACCCTAACCCTAACCCATACCCTACGCCGTACCCGAAGCCCTCCCCGAACCGGTACCCTAAGCCGTACCCTAAGCCGTACCCTAAGCCTAACCCTAACCCTAGGCTACCCTTGACTGCTTCTGCCTCCAATAGATTTTCTAAGCACTAGTGTTTTAAGGAACAGCTTAAAAAGAGAATCCTAATGTGATTTCTTTATAATGGGTGTGTTCCTTATCTTATCCTAGTGTCTAAACTCTTCTCCATGGCTGGACCTCCAAATAATATTCCTTTACGTGCTAAGGGGTATCTAGAGAGTGGGTTAGGTTTAATAACTACCCTAACACTAACGCGTACCCTAACCCTAAACCCTACCCTAACCCTAACACGTACCCTAATCCTAACCAATACCCTATACCGAGCCCTAACCCTAACACTAACCCTAACCCTAACCCTAACCCATACCCTACGCCGTACCAGAAGCCCTCCACGAACCCGTACCCTAAGCCGTACCCTAAGCCTAACCCTAAGCCTAACCCTAACCCTAGGCTACCCTTGACTGCTTCTGCCTCCAATAGATTTCCTAAGCACTAGTGTTTTAAGGAACAGCTTAAAAAGAGAATCCTAATGTGATTTCTTTATAATGGGTGTGTTCCTTATCTTATCCTAGTGTCTAAACTCTTCTCCATGGCTGGACCTCCAAATAATATTCCTTTACGTGCTAAGGGGTATCTAGAGAGTGGGTTAGGTTTAATAACTACCCTAACACTAACGCGTACCCTAACCCTAAACCCTACCCTATCGCTAACTCGTACCCTAATCCTAACCCGTACCCTAAACCGAGCCCTAACCCTAACACTAACCCTAACCCTAACCCTAACCCATACCCTACGCCGTACCAGAAGCCCTCCCCGGACCCGTACCCTAAGCCGTACCCTAAGCCTAACCCTAAGCCTAACCCTAAACGTAGGCTACCCTTGAATGCTTCTGCCTCCAATAGATTTCCTAAGCAGTAGTGTTTTAAGGAACAGCTTAAAAAGAGAATCCTAATGTGATTTCTTTATAATGGGTGTGTTCCTTATCTTATCCTAGTGTCTAAATTCTTCTCCATGGCTGGACCTCCAAATAATATTCCTTTACGTGCTAAGGGGTATCTAGAGAGTGGGATAGCTTTAATAACTACCCTAACACTAACGCGTACCCTAACCCTAACCCCTACCCTAACCCTAACACGTACCCTAATCCTAACCAATACCCTAAACCGAGCCCTAACACTAACACTAACCCTAACCCTAACCCATACCCTACGCCGTACACGAAGCCATCCCCGAACCCGTACCCTAAGCCGTACCCTAAGCCTAACCCTAAGCCTAACCCTAAACGTAGGCTACCCTTGAATGCTTCTGCCTCCAATAGATTTCCTAAGCAGTAGTGTTTTAAGGAACAGCTTAAAAAGAGAATCCTAATGTGATTTCTTTATAATGGGTGTGTTCCTTATCTTATCCTAGTGTCTAAATTCTTCTCCATGGCTGGACCTCCAAATAATATTCCTTTACGTGCTAAGGGGTATCTAGAGAGTGGGATAGCTTTAATAACTACCCTAACACTAACGCGTACCCTAACCCTAACCCCTACCCTAACCCTAACACGTACCCTATTCCTAACCAATACCCTAAACCGAGCCCTAACACTAACACTAACCCTAACCCTAACCCTAACCCATACCCTACGCCGTACACGAAGCCATCCCCGAACCCGTACCCTAAGCCGTACCCTAAGCCGTACCCTAAGCCTAACCCTAACCCTAGGCTACCCTTGACTGCTTCTGCCTCCAATAGATTTCCTAAGCACTAGTGTTTTAAGGAACAGCTTAAAAAGAGAATCCTAATGTGATTTCTTTATAATGGGTGTGTTCCTTATCTTATCCTAGTGTGTAAACTCTTCTCCATGGCTGGACCTCCAAATAATATTCCTTTACGTGCTAAGGGGTATCTAGAGAGTGGGTTAGGTTTAATAACTACCCTAACACTAATGCGTACCCTAACCCTAACCCCTACCCTATCGCTAACACGTATCCTAATCTTAACCAATACCCTAAACCGAGCCCTAACCCTAACACTAACCCTAACCCTAACCCATACCCTACGCCGTACCAGAAGCCCTCCCCGAACCCGTACCCTAAGCGGTACCCTAAGCCTAACCCTAAGCCTAACCCTAAACGTAGGCTACCCTTGAATGCTTCTGCCTCCAATAGATTTCCTAAGCAGTAGTGTTTTAAGGAACAGCTTAAAAAGAGAATCCTAATGTGATTTCTTTATAATGGGTGTGTTCCTTATCTTATCCTAGTGTCTAAATTCTTCTCCATGGCTGGACCTCCAAATAATATTCCTTTACGTGCTAAGGGGTATCTAGAGAGTGGGATAGGTTTAATAACTACCCTAACACTAACGCCTACCCTAACCCTAACCCCTACCCTAACCCTAACACGTACCCTAATCCTAAACAATACCCTAAACCGAGCCCTAACCCTAACACTAACCCTAACCCGAACCCTAACCCATACCCTATGCCGTACCCGAAGCCCTCCCCGAACCGGTACCCTAAGCCGTACCCTAAGCCGTACCCTAAGCCTAACCCTAACCCTAGGCTACCCTTGACTGCTTCTGCCTCCAATAGATTTCCTAAGCACTAGTGTTTTAAGGAACAGCTTAAAAAGAGAATCCTAATGTGATTTCTTTATAATGGGTGTGTTCCTTATCTTATCCTAGTGTCTAAACTCTTCTCCATGGCTGGACCTCCAAATAATATTCCTTTACGTGCTAAGGGGTATCTAGAGACTGGGATAGGTTTAATAACTACCCTAACACTAACGCGTACCCTAACCCTAACCCCTACCCTAACCCTAACACGTACCCTAATCCTAACCAATACCCTAAACCGAGCCCTAACCCTAACACTAACCCTAACCCTAACCCTAACCCATACCCTACGCCGTACCCGAAGCCCTCCCCGAACCGGTACCCTAAGCCGTACCCTAAGCCGTACCCTAAGCCTAACCCTAACCCTAGGCTACCCTTGACTGCTTCTGCCTCCAATAGATTTTCTAAGCACTAGTGTTTTAAGGAACAGCTTAAAAAGAGAATCCTAATGTGATTTCTTTATAATGGGTGTGTTCCTTATCTTATCCTAGTGTCTAAACTCTTCTCCATGGCTGGACCTCCAAATAATATTCCTTTACGTGCTAAGGGGTATCTAGAGAGTGGGTTAGGTTTAATAACTACCCTAACACTAACGCGTACCCTAACCCTAAACCCTACCCTAACCCTAACACGTACCCTAATCCTAACCAATACCCTATACCGAGCCCTAACCCTAACACTAACCCTAACCCTAACCCTAACCCATACCCTACGCCGTACCAGAAGCCCTCCACGAACCCGTACCCTAAGCCGTACCCTAAGCCTAACCCTAAGCCTAACCCTAACCCTAGGCTACCCTTGACTGCTTCTGCCTCCAATAGATTTCCTAAGCACTAGTGTTTTAAGGAACAGCTTAAAAAGAGAATCCTAATGTGATTTCTTTATAATGGGTGTGTTCCTTATCTTATCCTAGTGTCTAAACTCTTCTCCATGGCTGGACCTCCAAATAATATTCCTTTACGTGCTAAGGGGTATCTAGAGAGTGGGTTAGGTTTAATAACTACCCTAACACTAACGCGTACCCTAACCCTAAACCCTACCCTATCGCTAACTCGTACCCTAATCCTAACCCGTACCCTAAACCGAGCCCTAACCCTAACACTAACCCTAACCCTAACCCTAACCCATACCCTACGCCGTACCAGAAGCCCTCCCCGGACCCGTACCCTAAGCCGTACCCTAAGCCTAACCCTAAGCCTAACCCTAAACGTAGGCTACCCTTGAATGCTTCTGCCTCCAATAGATTTCCTAAGCAGTAGTGTTTTAAGGAACAGCTTAAAAAGAGAATCCTAATGTGATTTCTTTATAATGGGTGTGTTCCTTATCTTATCCTAGTGTCTAAATTCTTCTCCATGGCTGGACCTCCAAATAATATTCCTTTACGTGCTAAGGGGTATCTAGAGAGTGGGATAGCTTTAATAACTACCCTAACACTAACGCGTACCCTAACCCTAACCCCTACCCTAACCCTAACACGTACCCTAATCCTAACCAATACCCTAAACCGAGCCCTAACACTAACACTAACCCTAACCCTAACCCATACCCTACGCCGTACACGAAGCCATCCCCGAACCCGTACCCTAAGCCGTACCCTAAGCCTAACCCTAAGCCTAACCCTAAACGTAGGCTACCCTTGAATGCTTCTGCCTCCAATAGATTTCCTAAGCAGTAGTGTTTTAAGGAACAGCTTAAAAAGAGAATCCTAATGTGATTTCTTTATAATGGGTGTGTTCCTTATCTTATCCTAGTGTCTAAATTCTTCTCCATGGCTGGACCTCCAAATAATATTCCTTTACGTGCTAAGGGGTATCTAGAGAGTGGGATAGCTTTAATAACTACCCTAACACTAACGCGTACCCTAACCCTAACCCCTACCCTAACCCTAACACGTACCCTATTCCTAACCAATACCCTAAACCGAGCCCTAACACTAACACTAACCCTAACCCTAACCCTAACCCATACCCTACGCCGTACACGAAGCCATCCCCGAACCCGTACCCTAAGCCGTACCCTAAGCCGTACCCTAAGCCTAACCCTAACCCTAGGCTACCCTTGACTGCTTCTGCCTCCAATAGATTTCCTAAGCACTAGTGTTTTAAGGAACAGCTTAAAAAGAGAATCCTAATGTGATTTCTTTATAATGGGTGTGTTCCTTATCTTATCCTAGTGTGTAAACTCTTCTCCATGGCTGGACCTCCAAATAATATTCCTTTACGTGCTAAGGGGTATCTAGAGAGTGGGTTAGGTTTAATAACTACCCTAACACTAATGCGTACCCTAACCCTAACCCCTACCCTATCGCTAACACGTATCCTAATCTTAACCAATACCCTAAACCGAGCCCTAACCCTAACACTAACCCTAACCCTAACCCATACCCTACGCCGTACCAGAAGCCCTCCCCGAACCCGTACCCTAAGCGGTACCCTAAGCCTAACCCTAAGCCTAACCCTAAACGTAGGCTACCCTTGAATGCTTCTGCCTCCAATAGATTTCCTAAGCAGTAGTGTTTTAAGGAACAGCTTAAAAAGAGAATCCTAATGTGATTTCTTTATAATGGGTGTGTTCCTTATCTTATCCTAGTGTCTAAATTCTTCTCCATGGCTGGACCTCCAAATAATATTCCTTTACGTGCTAAGGGGTATCTAGAGAGTGGGATAGGTTTAATAACTACCCTAACACTAACGCCTACCCTAACCCTAACCCCTACCCTAACCCTAACACGTACCCTAATCCTAAACAATACCCTAAACCGAGCCCTAACCCTAACACTAACCCTAACCCGAACCCTAACCCATACCCTATGCCGTACCCGAAGCCCTCCCCGAACCGGTACCCTAAGCCGTACCCTAAGCCGTACCCTAAGCCTAACCCTAACCCTAGGCTACCCTTGACTGCTTCTGCCTCCAATAGATTTCCTAAGCACTAGTGTTTTAAGGAACAGCTTAAAAAGAGAATCCTAATGTGATTTCTTCATAATGGGTGTGTTCCTTATCTTATCCTAGTGTCTAAACTCTTCTCCATGGCTGAACCTCCAAATAATATTCCTTTACGTGCTAAGGGGTATCTAGAGAGTGGGTTAGGTTTAATAACTACCCTAACACTAACGCGTACCCTAACCCTAAACCCTACCCTAACCCTAACACGTACCCTAATCCTAACCAATACCCTATACCGAGCCCTAACCCTAACACTAACCCTAACCCTAACCCTAACCCATACCCTAAGCCGTACCAGAAGCCCTCCCCGAACCCGTACCCTAAGCCGTATCCTAAGCCTAACCCTAAGCCTAACCCTAACCCTAGGCTACCCTTGGATGCTTCTGCCTCCAATAGATTTCCTATGCACTAGTGTTTTAAGGAACAGCTTAAAAAGAGAATCCTAATGTGATTTCTTTATAATGGGTGTGTTCCTTATCTTATCCTAGTGTCTAAACTCTTCTCCATGGCTGGACCTCCAAATAATATTCCTTTATGTGCTAAGGGGTATCTAGAGAATGGGATAGGTTTAATAACTACCCTAACACTAACGCGTACCCTAACCCTAACCCCTACCCTAACCATAACACGTACCTTAATCCTAACCAATACCCTAAACCGAGCCCTAACCCTAACACTAACCCTAACCCTAACCCTAACCCATACCCTACGCCGTACCCGAAGCCCTCCCCAAACCCGTACCCTAAGCCGTACCCTAAGCCGTACCCTAAGCCTAACCCTAACCCTAGGCTACCCTTGACTGCTTCTGCCTCCAATAGATTTCCTAAGCACTAGTGTTTTAAGGAACAGCTTAAAAAGAGAATCCTAATGTGATTTCTTTATAATGGGTGTGTTCCTTATCTTATCCTAGTGTCTAAACTCTTCTCCATGGCTGGACCTCCAAATAATATTCCTTTACGTGCTAAGGGGTATCTAGAGACTGGGATAGGTTTAATAACTACCCTAACACTAACGCGTACCCTAACCCTAACCCCTACCCTAACCCTAACACGTACCCTAATCCTAACCAATACCCTAAACCGAGCCCTAACCCTAACACTAACCCTAACCCTATCCCTAACCCATACCCTACGCCGTACCCGAAGCCCTCCCCGAACCGGTACCCTAAGCCGTACCCTAAGCCGTACCCTAAGCCTAACCCTAACCCTAGGCTACCCTTGACTGCTTCTGCCTCCAATAGATTTTCTAAGCACTAGTGTTTTAAGGAACAGCTTAAAAAGAGAATCCTAATGTGATTTCTTTATAATGGGTGTGTTCCTTATCTTATCCTAGTGTGTAAACTCTTCTCCATGGCTGGACCTCCAAATAATATTCCTTTACGTGCTAAGGGGTATCTAGAGAGTGGGTTAGGTTTAATAACTACCCTAACACTAACGCGTACCCTAACCCTAAACCCTACCCTAACCCTAACACGTACCCTAATCCTAACCAATACCCTATACCGAGCCCTAACCCTAACACTAACCCTAACCCTAACCCTAACCCATACCCTACGCCGTACCAGAAGCCCTCCACGAACCCGTACCCTAAGCCGTACCCTAAGCCTAACCCTAAGCCTAACCCTAACCCTAGGCTACCCTTGACTGCTTCTGCCTCCAATAGATTTCCTAAGCACTAGTGTTTTAAGGAACAGCTTAAAAAGAGAATCCTAATGTGATTTCTTTATAATGGGTGTGTTCCTTATCTTATCCTAGTGTCTAAACTCTTCTCCATGGCTGGACCTCCAAATAATATTCCTTTACGTGCTAAGGGGTATCTAGAGAGTGGGTTAGGTTTAATAACTACCCTAACACTAACGCGTACCCTAACCCTAACCCCTACCCTAACCCTAACACGTACCCTAATCCTAACCAATACCCTATACCGAGCCCTAAACCTAACACTAACCCTAACCCTAACCCTAACCCATACCCTACGCCGTACCCGAAGCCCTCCCCGAACCCGTACCCTAAGCCGTACCCTAAGCCTAACCCTAACCCTAGGCTACCCTTGACTGCTTCTGCCTCCAATAGATTTCCTAAGCACTAGTGTTTTAAGGAACAGCTTAAAAAGAGAATCCTAATGTGATTTCTTTATAATGGGTGTGTTCCTTATCTTATCCTAGTGTCTAAACTCTTCTCCATGGCTGGACCTCCAAATAATATTCCTTTATGTGCTAAGGGGTATCTAGAGAGTGGGATAGCTTTAATAACTACCCTAACACTAACACGTACCCTAACCTTAACCCCTACCCTAACCATAACACGTACCCTAATCCTAACCAATACCCTAAACCGAACCCAACCCTAACACTAACCCTAACCCTAACCCTAACCCATACCCTACGCCATACCCGAAGCCCTCCCCGAACCCGTACCCTAAGCCGTACCCTAAGCCGTACCCTAAGCCTAACCCTAACCCTAGGCTACCCTTGACTGCTTCTGCCTCCAGTAGATTTCCTAAGCACTAGTGTTTTAAGGAACAGCTTAAAAAGAGAATCCTAAAGTGATTTCTTTATAATGGGTGTGTTCCTTATCTTATCCTAGTGTCTAAACTCTTCTCCATGGCTGGACCCCCAAATAATATTTCTTTACGTGCTAAGGGGTATCTAGAGAGTGGGATAGGTTTAATAACTACCCTAACCCTAACGCGTACCCTAACCCTATCCCCTACCCTAACACTAACACGTACCCTAATCCTAACCCGTACCCAAAACCGAGGCCTAACCCTAAAACTAACCCTAACCCTAACCCTAACCCATACCCTACGCCGTACCCGAAGCCCTCACCGAACCCGTACCCTAAGCCGTACCCTAAGCCTAACCCTAACCCTAGGCTACCCTTGACTGCTTCTGCCTCCAATAGATTTCCTAAGCACTAGTGTTTTAAGGAACAGCTTAAAAAGGGAATCCTAATGTGATTTCTTTATAATGGGTGTGTTCCTTATCTTATCCTAGTGTCTAAACTCTTCTCCATGGCTGGACCCCCAAATAATATTCCTTTACGTGCTAAGGGGTATCTAGAGAGTGGGATAGGTTTAATAACTACCCTAACCCTAACGCGTACCCTAACCCTATCCCCTACCCTAACCCTAACACGTACCCTAATCCTAACCCGTACCCTAAACCGAGCCCTAACCCTAACACTAACCCTAACCCTAACCCTAACCCATACCCTACGCCATACCTGAAGCCCTCCCCGAACCCGTACCCTAAGCCGTACCCTAAGCCGTACCCTAAGCCTAACCCTTACCCTAGGCTACCCTTGACTGCTTCTGCCTCCAATAGATTTCCTAAGCACTAGTGTTTTAAGGAACAGCTTAAAAAGAGAATCCTAATGTGATTTCTTTATAATGGGTGTGTTCCTTATCTTATCCTAGTGTCTAAACTCTTCTCCATGGCTGGACCTCCAAATAATATTCCTTTATGTGCTAAGGGGTATCTAGAGAGTGGGATAGCTTTAATAACTACCCTAACACTAACGCGTACCCTAACCCTAACCCCTACCCTAACCATAACACGTACCCTAATCCTAACCAATACCCTAAACCGAGCCCTAACCCTAACACTATCCCTAACCCTAACCCTAACCCATACCCTACGCCGTACCCGAAGCCCTCCCCAAACCCGTACCCTAAGCCGTACCCTAAGCCGTACCCTAAGCCTAACCCTAACCCTAGGCTACCCTTGACTGCTTCTGCCTCCAATAGATTTCCTAAGCACTAGTGTTTTAAGGAACAGCTTAAAAAGAGAATCCTATTGTGATTTCTTTATAATGGGTGTGTTCCTTATCTTATCCTAGTGTCTAACCTCTTCTCCATGGCTGGACCCCCAAATAATATTCCTTTACGTGCTAAGGTGTATCTAGAGAGTGGGATAGGTTTAATAACTACCCTAACCCTAACGCGTACCCTAACCCTAACCCCTACCCTAACCCTAACATGTACCCTAATCCTAACCCGTACCTTAAACCGAGCCCTAACCCTAACACTAACCCTAACCCTAACCCTAACCCATACCCTACGCTGTACCCGAAGCCCTCACCGAACCCGTACCCTAAGCCGTACCCTAAGCCTAACCCTAAGCCTAACCCTAACCCTAGGCTACCCTTGACTGCATCTGCCTCCAATAGATTTCCTAAGCACTAGTGTTTTAAGGAACAGCTTAAAAAGAGAATCCTAATGTGATTTCTTTATAATGGGTGTGTTCCTTATCTTATCCTAGTGTCTAAACTCTTCTCCATGGCTGGACCCCCAAATAATATTCCTTTACGTGCTAAGGGGTATCTAGAGACTGGGATAGGTTTAATAACTACCCTAACACTAACGCGTACCCTAACCCTAACCCCTACCCTAACCCTAACACGTACCCTAATCCTAACCAATACCCTAAACCGAGCCCTAACCCTAACACTAACCCTAACCCTAACCCTAACCCATACCCTACGCCGTACCCGAAGCCCTCCCCGAACCGGTACCCTAAGCCGTACCCTAAGCCGTACCCTAAGCCTAACCCTAACCCTAGGCTACCCTTGACTGCTTCTGCCTCCAATAGATTTTCTAAGCACTAGTGTTTTAAGGAACAGCTTAAAAAGAGAATCCTAATGTGATTTCTTTATAATGGGTGTGTTCCTTATCTTATCCTAGTGTGTAAACTCTTCTCCATGGCTGGACCTCCAAATAATATTCCTTTACGTGCTAAGGGGTATCTAGAGAGTGGGTTAGGTTTAATAACTACCCTAACACTAACGCGTACCCTAACCCTAAACCCTACCCTAACCCTAACACGTACCCTAATCCTAAACAATACCCTATACCGAGCCCTAACCCTAACACTAACCCTAACCCTAACCCTAACCCATACCCTACGCCGTACCAGAAGCCCTCCACGAACCCGTACCCTAAGCCGTACCGTAAGCCTAACCCTAAGCCTAACCCTAACCCTAGGCTACCCTTGACTGCTTCTGCCTCCAATAGATTTCCTAAGCACTAGTGTTTTAAGGAACAGCTTAAAAAGAGAATCCTAATGTGATTTCTTTATAATGGGTGTGTTCCTTATCTTATCCTAGTGTCTAAACTCTTCTCCATGGCTGGACCTCCAAATAATATTCCTTTACGTGCTAAGGGGTATCTAGAGAGTGGGTTAGGTTTAATAACTACCCTAACACTAACGCGTACCCTAACCCTAACCCCTACCCTAACCCTAACACGTACCCTAATCCTAACCAATACCCTATACCGAGCCCTAAACCTAACACTAACCCTAACCCTAACCCTAACCCATACCCTACGCCGTACCCGAAGCCCTCCCCGAACCCGTACCCTAAGCCGTACCCTAAGCCTAACCCTAACCCTAGGCTACCCTTGACTGCTTCTGCCTCCAATAGATTTCCTAAGCACTAGTGTTTTAAGGAACAGCTTAAAAAGAGAATCCTAATGTGATTTCTTTATAATGGGTGTGTTCCTTATCTTATCCTAGTGTCTAAACTCTTCTCCATGGCTGGACCTCCAAATAATATTCCTTTATGTGCTAAGGGGTATCTAGAGAGTGGGATAGCTTTAATAACTACCCTAACACTAACACGTACCCTAACCTTAACCCCTACCCTAACCATAACACGTACCCTAATCCTAACCAATACCCTAAACCGAACCCAACCCTAACACTAACCCTAACCCTAACCCTAACCCATACCCTACGCCATACCCGAAGCCCTCCCCGAACCCGTACCCTAAGCCGTACCCTAAGCCGTAACCTAAGCCTAACCCTAACCCTAGGCTACCCTTGACTGCTTCTGCCTCCAGTAGATTTCCTAAGCACTAGTGTTTTAAGGAACAGCTTAAAAAGAGAATCCTAAAGTGATTTCTTTATAATGGGTGTGTTCCTTATCTTATCCTAGTGTCTAAACTCTTCTCCATGGCTGGACCCCCAAATAATATTTCTTTACGTGCTAAGGGGTATCTAGAGAGTGGGATAGGTTTAATAACTACCCTAACCCTAACGCGTACCCTAACCCTATCCCCTACCCTAACCCTAACACGTACCCTAATCCTAACCCGTACCCAAAACCGAGGCCTAACCCTAAAACTAACCCTAACCCTAACCCTAACCCATACCCTACGCCATACCCGAAGCCCTCACCGAACCCGTACCCTAAGCCGTACCCTAAGCCTAACCCTAACCCTAGGCTACCCTTGACTGCTTCTGCCTCCAATAGATTTCCTAAGCACTAGTGTTTTAAGGAACAGCTTAAAAAGGGAATCCTAATGTGATTTCTTTATAATGGGTGTGTTCCTTATCTTATCCTAGTGTCTAAACTCTTCTCCATGGCTGGACCCCCAAATAATATTCCTTTACGTGCTAAGGGGTATCTAGAGAGTGGGATAGGTTTAATAACTACCCTAACCCTAACGCGTACCCTAACCCTATCCCCTACCCTAACCCTAACACGTACCCTAATCCTAACCCGTACCCTAAACCGAGCCCTAACCCTAACACTAACCCTAACCCTAACCCTAACCCATACCCTACGCCATACCTGAAGCCCTCCCCGAACCCGTACCCTAAGCCGTACCCTAAGCCGTACCCTAAGCCTAACCCTTACCCTAGGCTACCCTTGACTGCTTCTGCCTCCAATAGATTTCCTAAGCACTAGTGTTTTAAGGAACAGCTTAAAAAGAGAATCCTAATGTGATTTCTTTATAATGGGTGTGTTCCTTATCTTATCCTAGTGTCTAAACTCTTCTCCATGGCTGGACCTCCAAATAATATTCCTTTATGTGCTAAGGGGTATCTAGAGAGTGGGATAGCTTTAATAACTACCCTAACACTAACGCGTACCCTAACCCTAACCCCTACCCTAACCATAACACGTACCCTAATCCTAACCAATACCCTAAACCGAGCCCTAACCCTAACACTAACCCTAACCCTAACCCTAACCCATACCCTACGCCGTACCCGAAGCCCTCCCCAAACCCGTACCCTAAGCCGTACCCTAAGCCGTACCCTAAGCCTAACCCTAACCCTAGGCTACCCTTGACTGCTTCTGCCTCCAATAGATTTCCTAAGCACTAGTGTTTTAAGGAACAGCTTAAAAAGAGAATCCTATTGTGATTTCTTTATAATGGGTGTGTTCCTTATCTTATCCTAGTGTCTAACCTCTTCTCCATGGCTGGACCCCCAAATAATATTCCTTTACGTGCTAAGGTGTATCTAGAGAGTGGGATAGGTTTAATAACTACCCTAACCCTAACGCGTACCCCAACCCTAACCCCTACCCTAACCCTAACATGTACCCTAATCCTAACCCGTACCTTAAACCGAGCCCTAACCCTAACACTAACCCTAACCCTAACCCTAACCCATACCCTACGCCGTACCCGAAGCCCTCACCGAACCCGTACCCTAAGCCGTACCCTAAGCCTAACCCTAAGCCTAACCCTAACCCTAGGCTACCCTTGACTGCATCTGCCTCCAATAGATTTCCTAAGCACTAGTGTTTTAAGGAACAGCTTAAAAAGAGAATCCTAATGTGATTTCTTTATAATGGGTGTGTTCCTTATCTTATCCTAGTGTCTAAACTCTTCTCCATGGCTGGACCCCCAAATAATATTCCTTTACATGCTAAGGGGTATCTAGAGAGTGGGATAGGTTTAATAACTACCCTAACCCTAACGCGTACCCTAACCCTATCCCCTACCCTAACCCTAACACGTACCCTAATCCTAACCCGTACCCTAAACCGAGCCCTAACCCTAACACTAACCCTAACCCTAACCCTAACCCATACCCTACGCCGTACCCGAAGCCCTCCCCTAACCCGTACCCTAAGCCGTACCCTAAGCCGTACCCTAAGCCGTACCCTAACCCTAGGCTACCCTTGACTGCTTCTGCCTCCAATAGATTTCCTAAGCACTAGTGTTTTAAGGAACAGCTTAAAAAGAGAATCCTAAAGTGATTTCTTTATAATGGGTGTGTTCCTTATCTTATCCTAGTGTCTAAACTCTTCTCCATGGCTGGACCTCCAAATAATATTCCTTTACGTGCTAAGGGGTATCTAGAGAGTGGGATAGGTTTAATAACTACCCTAACCCTAACGCGTACCCTAACCCTAACCCCTACCCTAACACTAACTCGTACCCTAATCCTAACCAATACCCTAAACCGAGCCCTAACCCTAACACTAACCCTAACCCTAACCCTAACCCATACCCTACGCCGTACCCGAAGCCCTCCCCGAACCCGTACCCTAAGCCGTACCCTAAGCCTAACCCCAAGCCTAACCCTAACCCTTGGTTACCCTTGACTGCTTCTGCCTCCAATAGATTTCCTAAGCACTAGTATTTTAAGGAACAGCTTAAAAAGAGAATCCTAATGTGATTTCTTTATAATGGGTGTGTTCCTTATCTTATCCTAGTGTCTAAACTCTTCTCCATGGCTGGACCTCCAAATAATATTCCTTTATGTGCTAAGGGGTATCTAGAGAGTGGGATAGGTTTAATAACTACCCTAACACTAAAGCGTACCCTAACCCTAACCCCTACCCTAACCATAACACGTACCCTAATCCTAACCAATACCCTAAACCGAGCCCTAACCCTAACACTAACCCTAACCCTAACCATAACCCATACCCTACGCCGTACCCGAAGCCCTCCACGAACCCGTACCCTAAGCCGTACCCTAAGCCTAACCCTAACCCTAGGCTACCCTTGACTGCTTCTGGTCCAATAGATTTCCTAAGCACTAGTGTTTTAAGGAACAGCTTAAAAAGAGAATCCTAATGTGATTTCTTTATAATGGGTGTGTTCCTAATCTTATCCTAGTGTCTAAACTTTTCTCCATGGCTGGACCTCCAAATAATATTCCTTTACGTGCTAAGGGGTATCTAGAGAGTGGGATAGCTTTAATAACTACCCTAACATTAATGCGTACCCTAACCCTAACCCCTACCCTAACCCTAACACGTACCCTAATCCTAACCAATACCGAAAACCGAGCCCTAACCCTAACACTAACACTAACCCTAACCCATATCCTACGCCGTACCCGAAACCCTCCCCGAACCCGTACCGTAAGCCGTACCCTAAGCGGTACCCTAAGCCTAACCCTAACCCTAGGCTACCCTTGACTGCTTCTGCCTCCAATAGATTTCCTAAGCACTAGTGTTTTAAGGAACAGCTTAAAAAGAGAATCCTAATGTGATTTCTTTATAATGGGTGTGTTCCTTATCTTATCCTAGTGTCTAAACTCTTCTCCATGGCTGGACATCCAAATAATATTCCTTTATGTGCTAAGGGGTATCTAGAGAGTGGGATAGCTTTAATAACTACCCTAACATTAACGCGTACCCTAACCCTAACCCCTACCCTAACCCTAACACGTACCCTAATCCTAACCAATACCGAAAACCGAGCCCTAACCCTAACACTAACACTAACCCTAACCCATACCCTACGCCGTACCGGAAACCCTCCCCAAACCCGTACCCTAAGCCGTACCCTAAGCCTAACCCTAAGCCTAACCCTAACCCTAGGCTACCCTTGACTGCTTCTGCCTCCAATAGATTTCCTAAGCACTAGTGTTTTAAGGAACAGCTTAAAAAGAGAATCCTAATGTGATTTCTTTATAATGGGTGTGTTCCTTATCTTATCCTAGTGTCTAAACTCTTCTCCATGGCTGGACCCCCAAATAATATTCCTTTACGTGCTAAGGGGTATCTAGAGAGTGGGATAGGTTTAATAACTACCCTAACCCTAACGCGTACCCTAACCCTAACCCCTACCCTAACCCTAACACGTACCCTAATCCTAACCCGTACCCTAAACCGAGCCCTAACCCTAACACTAACCCTAACCCTAACCCTAACCCATACCCTACGCCGTACCCGAAGCCCTCCCCGAACCCGTACCCTAAGCCGTACTCTAAGCCTAACCCCAAGCCTAACCCTAACCCTAGGCTACCCTTGACTGCTTCTGCCTCCAATAGATTTCCTAAGCACTAGTGTTTTAAGGAACAGCTTAAAAAGAGAATCCTAATGTGATTTCTTTATAATGGGTGTGTTCCTTATCTTATCCTAGTGTCTAAACTCTTCTCCATGGCTGGACCTCCAAATAATATTCCTTTACGTGCTAAGGGGTATCTAGAGAGTGGGATAGCTTTAATAACTACCCTAACACTAACGCGTACCCTAACCCTAACCCCTACCCTAACCCTAACACGTACCGTAATCCTAACCAATACCCTAAACCGAGCCCTAACGCTAACACAAACCCTAACCCTAACCCTAACCCATACCCTACGCCGTACCCGAAGCCCTTCCCGAACCCGTACCCTAAGCCGTACCCTAAGCCGTACCCTAAGCCTAACCCTAACTTTAGGCTACCCTTGACTGCTTCTGCCTCCAATAGATTTCCTAAGCACTAGTGTTTTAAGGAACAGCTTAAAAAGAGAATCCTAATGTGATTTCTTTATAATGGGTGTGTTCCTTAACTTATCCTTGTGTCTAAACTCTTCTCCATGGCTGGACCCCCAAATAATATTCCTTTACGTGCTAAGGGGTATCTAGAGAGTGGGATAGGTTTAATAACACCCCTAACCCTAATGCGTACCCTAACCCTAACCCCTACCCTAACCCTAACATGTAACCGAATCCTAACCCGCACCCTAAACGGAGCCCTAACCCTAACACTAACCCTAACCCATAGCTTACGCCGTACCCGAACCCCTCCCCGAACCCGTACCCTAAGCCGTACCCTAAGCCTAACCCCAAGCCTAACCCTAACCCTAGGCTACCCTTGACTGCTTCTGCCTCCAATAGATTTCCTAAGCACTAGTGTTTTAAGGAACAGCTTAAAAAGAGAATCCTAATGTGATTTCTTTATAATGGGTGTGTTCCTTATCTTATCCTAGTGTCTAAACTCTTCTCCATGGCTGGACCTCCAAATAATATTCCTTTACGTGCTAAGGGGTATCTAGAGAGTGGGATAGGTTTAATAACTACCCTAACCCTAACGCGTACCCTAACCCTAACCCCTACCCTAACCCTAACACGTACCCTAATCCTAACCCGTACCCTAAACCGAGCCCTAACCCTAACACTAACCCTAACCCTAACCCTAACCCATACCCTACGCCGTACCCGAAGCCCTCACCGAACCCGTACCCTAAGCCGTACCCTATGCCTAACCCTAACCCTAGGCTACCCTTGACTGCTTCTGCCTCCAATAGATTTCCTAAGCACTAGTGTTTTAAGGAACAGCTTAAAAAGAGAATCCTAATGTGATTTCTTTATAATGGGTGTGTTCCTTATCTTATCCTAGTGTCTAAATTCTTCTCCATGGCTGGACCTCAAAATAATATTCCTTTACGTGCTAAGGGGTATCTAGAGAGTGGGATAGGTTTAATAACTACCCTAACACTAACGCGTACCCTAACCCTAACCCCTACCCTAACATTAACACGTACCCTAATCCTAACCAATACCCTAAAACGAGCCCTAACACTAACACTAACCCTAACCCTAACCCTAACCCATACTCTACGCTGTACCCGAAGCCCTCCCCAAATCCGTACCCTAAGCCGTACCCTAAGCCGTACCCTAAGCCTAACCCTAACCCTAGGCTACCCTTGACTGCTTCTGCCTCCAATAGATTTCCTAAGCACTAGTGTTTTAAGGAACAGCTTAAAAAGAGAATCGTAATGTGATTTCTTTATAATGGGTGTGTTCCTTATCTTATCCTAGTGTCTAAACTCTTCTCCATGGCTGGACCCCCAAATAATATTGCTTTACGTGCTAAGGGGTATCTAGAGAGTGGGATAGGTTTAATAACTACCCTAACACTAACGCGTACCCTAACCCTAACCCCTACCCTAACACTAACACGTACCCTAATCCTAACCAATACCCTAAACCGAGCCCTAACCCTAACACTAACCCTAACCCTAACCCTAACCCATACCCTACGCCGTACCCGAAGCCCTCCCCTAACCCGTACCCTAAGCCTAACCCCAAGCCTAACCCTAACCCTTGGTTACCCTTGACTGCTTCTGCCTCCAATAGATTTCCTAAGCACTAGTATTTTAAGGAACAGCTTAAAAAGAGAATCCTAATGTGATTTCTTTATAATGGGTGTGTTCCTTATCTTATCCTAGTGTCTAAACTCTTCTCCATGGCTGGACCTCCAAATAATATTCCTTTATGTGCTAAGGGGTATCTAGAGAGTGGGATAGGTTTAATAACTACCCTAACACTAAAGCGTACCCTAACCCTAACCCCCACCCTAACCATAACACGTACCCTAATCCTAACCAATACCCTAAACCGAGCCCTAACCCTAACACTAACCCTAACCCTAACCATAACCCATACCCTACGCCGTACCCGAAGCCCTCCACGAACCCGTACCCTAAGCCGTACCCTAAGCCGTACCCTAAGCCTAACCCTAACCCTAGGCTACCCTTGACTGCTTCTGGTCCAATAGATTTCCTAAGCACTAGTGTTTTAAGGAACAGCTTAAAAAGAGAATCCTAATGTGATTTCTTTATAATGGGTGTGTTCCTAATCTTATCCTAGTGTCTAAACTCTTCTCCATGGCTGGACCTCCAAATAATATTCCTTTACGTGCTAAGGGGTATCTAGAGAGTGGGATAGCTTTAATAACTACCCTAACATTAACGCGTACCCTAACCCTAACCCCTACCCTAACCCTAACACGTACCCTAATCCTAACCAATACCGAAAACCGAGCCCTAACCCTAACACTAACACTAACCCTAACCCATACCCTACGCCGTACCCGAAACCCTCCCCGAACCCGTACCGTAAGCCGTACCCTAAGCGGTACCCTAAGCCTAACCCTAACCCTAGGCTACCCTTGACTGCTTCTGCCTCCAATAGATTTCCTAAGCACTAGTGTTTTAAGGAACAGCTTAAAAAGAGAATCCTAATGTGATTTCTTTATAATGGGTGTGTTCCTTATCTTATCCTAGTGTCTAAACTCTTCTTGATGGCTGGACCCCCAAATAATATTCCTTTACGTGCTAAGGTGTATCTAGAGAGTGGGATAGGTTTAATAACTACCCTAACCCTAACGCGTACCCTAACCCTAACCCCTACCCTAACCCTAACATGTACCCTAATCCTAACCCGTACCCTAAACCGAGCCCTAACCCTAACACTAACCCTAACCCTAACCCTAACCCAAACCCTACGCTGTTCCCGAACCCCTCCCCAAACCCGTACCCTAAGCCGTACCCTAAGCCTAACCCTAAGCCTAACCCTAACCCTAGGCTACCCTTGACTGCTTCTGCCTCCAATAGATTTCCTAAGCACTAGTGTTTTAAGGAACAGCTTAAAAAGAGAATCCTAATGTGATTTCTTTATAATGGGTGTGTTCCTTATCTTATCCTAGTGTCTAAACTCTTCTCCATGGCTGGACCCCCAAATAATATTCCTTTACGTGCTAAGGGGTATCTAGAGAGTGGGATAGGTTTAATAACTACCCTAACCCTAACGCGTACCCTAACCCTAACCCCTACCCTAACCCTAACACGTACCCTAATCCTAACCCGTACCCTAAACCGAGCCCTAACCCTAACACTAACCCTAACCCTAACCCTAACCCATACCCTACGCCGTACCCGAAACCCTCCCCGAACCCGTACCCTAAGCCGTACTCTAAGCCTAACCCCAAGCCTAACCCTAACCCTAGGCTACCCTTGACTGCTTCTGCCTCCAATAGATTTCCTAAGCACTAGTGTTTTAAGGAACAGCTTAAAAAGAGAATCCTAATGTGATTTCTTTATAATGGGTGTGTTCCTTATCTTATCCTAGTGTCTAAACTCTTCTCCATGGCTGGACCTCCAAATAATATTCCTTGATGTGCTAAGGGGTATCTAGAGAGTGGGATAGGTTTAATAACTACCCTAACACTAAAGCGTACCCTAACCCTAACCCCTACCCTAACCCTAACATGTACCCTAATCCTAACCCGTACCCTAAACCGAGCCCTAACCCTAACACTAACCCTAACCCTAACCCTAACCCAAACCCTACGCCGTTCCCGAACCCCTCCCCAAACCCGTACCCTAAGCCGTACCCTAAGCCTAACCCTAAGCCTAACCCTAACCCTTGGCTACCCTTGACTGCTTCTGCCTCCAATAGATTTCCTAAGCACTAGTGTTTTAAGGAACAGCTTAAAAAGAGAATCCTAATGTGATTTCTTTATAATGGGTGTGTTCCTTATCTTATCCTAGTGTCTAAACTCTTCTCCATGGCTGGACCCCCAAATAATATTCCTTTACGTGCTAAGGGGTATCTAGAGAGTGGGATAGGTTTAATAACTACCCTAACCCTAACGCGTACCCTAACCCTAACCCCTACCCTAACCCTAACACGTACCCTAATCCTAACCCGTACCCTAAACCGAGCCCTAACCCTAACACTAACCCTAACCCTAACCCTAACCCATACCCTACGCCGTACCCGAAGCCCTCCCCGAACCCGTACCCTAAGCCGTACTCTAAGCCTAACCCCAAGCCTAACCCTAACCCTAGGCTACCCTTGACTGCTTCTGCCTCCAATAGATTTCCTAAGCACTAGTGTTTTAAGGAACAGCTTAAAAAGAGAATCCTAATGTGATTTCTTTATAATGGGTGTGTTCCTTATCTTATCCTAGTGTCTAAACTCTTCTCCATGGCTGGACCTCCAAATAATATTCCTTTACGTGCTAAGGGGTATCTAGAGAGTGGGATAGCTTTAATAACTACCCTAACCCTAACGCGTACCCTAACCCTAACCCCTACCCTAACCCTAACACGTACCGTAATCCTAACCAATACCCTAAACCGAGCCCTAACGCTAACACAAACCCTAACCCTAACCCTAACCCATACCCTACGCCGTACCCGAAGCCCTTCCCGAACCCGTACCCTAAGCCGTACCCTAAGCCGTACCCTAAGCCTAACCCTAACTTTAGGCTACCCTTGACTGCTTCTGCCTCCAATAGATTTCCTAAGCACTAGTGTTTTAAGGAACAGCTTAAAAAGAGAATCCTAATGTGATTTCTTTATAATGGGTGTGTTCCTTAACTTATCCTTGTGTCTAAACTCTTCTCCATGGCTGGACCCCCAAATAATATTCCTTTACGTGCTAAGGGGTATCTAGAGAGTGGGATAGGTTTAATAACAACCCTAACCCTAATGCGTACCCTAACCCTAACCCCTACCCTAACCCTAACATGTAACCGAATCCTAACCCGCACCCTAAACGGAGCCCTAACCCTAACACTAACCCTAACCCATAGCTTACGCCGTACCCGAACCCCTCCCCGAACCCGTACCCTAAGCCGTACCCTAAGCCTAACCCCAAGCCTAACCCTAACCCTAGGCTACCCTTGACTGCTTCTGCCTCCAATAGATTTCCTAAGCACTAGTGTTTTAAGGAACAGCTTAAAAAGAGAATCCTAATGTGATTTCTTTATAATGGGTGTGTTCCTTATCTTATCCTAGTGTCTAAACTCTTCTCTATGGCTGGACCTCCAAATAATATTCCTTTACGTGCTAAGGGGTATCTAGAGAGTGGGATAGGTTTAATAACTTCCCTAACCCTAACGCGTACCCTAACCCTAACCCCTACCCTAACCCTAACACGTACCCTAATCCTAACCCGTACCCTAAACCGAGCCCTAACCCTAACACTAACCCTAACCCTAACCCTAACCCATACCCTACGCCGTACCCGAAGCCCTCACCGAACCCGTACCCTAAGCCGTACCCTATGCCTAACCCTAACCCTAGGCTACCCTTGACTGCTTCTGCCTCCAATAGATTTCCTAAGCACTAGTGTTTTAAGGAACAGCTTAAAAAGAGAATCCTAATGTGATTTCTTTATAATGGGTGTGTTCCTTATCTTATCCTAGTGTCTAAACTCTTCTCCATGGCTGGACCTCAAAATAATATTCCTTTACGTGCTAAGGGGTATCTAGAGAGTGGGATAGGTTTAATAACTACCCTAACACTAACGCGTACCCTAACCCTAACCCCTACCCTAACATTAACACGTACCCTAATCCTAACCAATACCCTAAAACGAGCCCTAACACTAACACTAACCCTAACCCTAACCCTAACCCATACTCTACGCTGTACCCGAAGCCCTCCCCAAATCCGTACCCTAAGCCGTACCCTAAGCCGTACCCTAAGCCTAACCCTAACCCTAGGCTACCCTTGACTGCTTCTGCCTCCAATAGATTTCCTAAGCACTAGTGTTTTAAGGAACAGCTTAAAAAGAGAATCGTAATGTGATTTCTTTATAATGGGTGTGTTCCTTATCTTATCCTAGTGTCTAAACTCTTCTCCATGGCTGGACCCCCAAATAATATTCCTTTACGTGCTAAGGGGTATCTAGAGAGTGGGATAGGTTTAATAACTACCCTAACACTAACGCGTACCCTAACCCTAACCCCTACCCTAACACTAACACGTACCCTAATCCTAACCAATACCCTAAACCGAGCCCTAACCCTAACACTAACCCTAACCCTAACCCTAACCCATACCCTACGCCGTACCCGAAGCCCTCCCCGAACCCGTACCCTAAGCCGTACCCTAAGCCTAACCCCAAGCCTAACCCTAACCCTTGGTTACCCTTGACTGCTTCTGCCTCCAATAGATTTCCTAAGCACTAGTATTTTAAGGAACAGCTTAAAAAGAGAATCCTAATGTGATTTCTTTATAATGGGTGTGTTCCTTATCTTATCCTAGTGTCTAAACTCTTCTCCATGGCTGGACCTCCAAATAATATTCCTTTATGTGCTAAGGGGTATCTGGAGAGTGCGATAGGTTTAATAACTACCCTAACACTAAAGCGTACCCTAACCCTAACCCCCACCCTAACCATAACACGTACCCTAATCCTAACCAATACCCTAAACCGAGCCCTAACCCTAACACTAACCCTAACCCTAACCATAACCCATACCCTACGCCGTACCCGAAACCCTCCCCGAACCCGTACCGTAAGCCGTACCCTAAGCGGTACCCTAAGCCTAACCCTAACCCTAGGCTACCCTTGACTGCTTCTGCCTCCAATAGATTTCCTAAGCACTAGTGTTTTAAGGAACAGCTTAAAAAGAGAATCCTAATGTGATTTCTTTATAATGGGTGTGTTCCTTATCTTATCCTAGTGTCTAAACTCTTCTCCATGGCTGGACCTCCAAATAATATTCCTTTATGTGCTAAGGGGTATCTAGAGAGTGGGATAGCTTTAATAACTACCCTAACATTAACGCGTACCCTAACCCTAACCCCTACCCTAACCCTAACACGTACCCTAATCCTAACCAATACCGAAAACCGAGCCCTAACCCTAACACTAACACTAACCCTAACCCATACCCTACGCCGTACCGGAAACCCTCCCCAAACCCGTACCGTAAGCCGTACCCTAAGCCGTACCCTAAGCCTAACCCTAACCCTAGGCTACCCTTGACTGCTTCTGCCTCCAATAGATTTCCTAAGCACTAGTGTTTTAAGGAACAGCTTAAAAAGAGAATCCTAATGTGATTTCTTTATAATGGGTGCGTTCCTTATCTTATCCTAGTGTCTATACTCTTCTCCATGGCTGGACCTCCAAATAATATTCCTTTACGTGCTAAGGGGTATCTAGAGAGTGGGATAGGTTTAATAACTACCCTAACACTAACGCGTACCCTAACCCTAACCCCTACCCTAACACTAACTCGTACCCTAATCCTAACCAATACCCTAAACCGAGCCCTAACCCTAACACTAACCCTAACCCTAACCCTAACCCATACCCTACGCCGTACCCGAAGCCCTCCCCGAACCCGTACCCTAAGCCGTACCCTAAGCCTAACCCCAAGCCTAACCCTAACCCTTGGTTACCCTTGACTGCTTCTGCCTCCAATAGATTTCCTAAGCACTAGTATTTTAAGGAACAGCTTAAAAAGAGAATCCTAATGTGATTTCTTTATAATGGGTGTGTTCCTTATCTTATCCTAGTGTCTAAACTCTTCTCCATGGCTGGACCTCCAAATAATATTCCTTGATGTGCTAAGGGGTATCTAGAGAGTGGGATAGGTTTAATAACTACCCTAACACTAAAGCGTACCCTAACCCTAACCCCTACCCTAACCATAACACGTACCCTAATCCTAACCAATACCCTAAACCGAGCCCTAACCCTAACACTAACCCTAACCCTAACCATAACCCATACCCTACGCCGTACACGAAGCCCTCCACGAACCCGTACCCTAAGCCGTACCCTAAGCCGTACCCTAAGCCTAACCCTAACCCTAGGCTACCCTTGACTGCTTCTGGTCCAATAGATTTCCTAAGCACTAGTGTTTTAAGGAACAGCTTAAAAAGAGAATCCTAATGTGATTTCTTTATAATGGGTGTGTTCCTAATCTTATCCTAGTGTCTAAACTCTTCTCCATGGCTGGACCTCCAAATAATATTCCTTTACGTGCTAAGGGGTATCTAGAGAGTGGGATAGCTTTAATAACTACCCTAACATTAACGCGTACCCTAACCCTAACCCCTACCCTAACCCTAACACGTACCCTAATCCTAACCAATACCGAAAACCGAGCCCTAACCCTAACACTAACACTAACCCTAACCCATACCCTACGCCGTACCCGAAACCCTCCCCGAACCCGTACCGTAAGCCGTACCCTAAGCGGTACCCTAAGCCTAACCCTAACCCTAGGCTACCCTTGACTGCTTCTGCCTCCAATAGATTTCCTAAGCACTAGTGTTTTAAGGAACAGCTTAAAAAGAGAATCCTAATGTGATTTCTTTATAATGGGTGTGTTCCTTATCTTATCCTAGTGTCTAAACTCTTCTTGATGGCTGGACCCCCAAATAATATTCCTTTACGTGCTAAGGTGTATCTAGAGAGTGGGATAGGTTTAATAACTACCCTAACCCTAACGCGTACCCTAACCCTAACCCCTACCCTAACCCTAACATGTACCCTAATCCTAACCCGTACCCTAAACCGAGCCCTAACCCTAACACTAACCCTAACCCTAACCCTAACCCAAACCCTACGCCGTTCCCGAACCCCTCCCCAAACCCGTACCCTAAGCCGTACCCTAAGCCTAACCCTAAGCCTAACCCTAACCCTAGGCTACCCTTGACTGCTTCTGCCTCCAATAGATTTCCTAAGCACTAGTGTTTTAAGGAACAGCTTAAAAAGAGAATCCTAATGTGATTTCTTTATAATGGGTGTGTTCCTTATCTTATCCTAGTGTCTAAACTCTTCTCCATGGCTGGACCCCCAAATAATATTCCTTTACGTGCTAAGGGGTATCTAGAGAGTGGGATAGGTTTAATAACTACCCTAACCCTAACGCGTACCCTAACCCTAACCCCTACCCTAACCCTAACACGTACCCTAATCCTAACCCGTACCCTAAACCGAGCCCTAACCCTAACACTAACCCTAACCCTAACCCTAACCCATACCCTACGCCGTACCCGAAGCCCTCCCCGAACCCGTACCCTAAGCCGTACTCTAAGCCTAACCCCAAGCCTAACCCTAACCCTAGGCTACCCTTGACTGCTTCTGCCTCCAATAGATTTCCTAAGCACTAGTGTTTTAAGGAACAGCTTAAAAAGAGAATCCTAATGTGATTTCTTTATAATGGGTGTGTTCCTTATCTTATCCTAGTGTCTAAACTCTTCTCCATGGCTGGACCTCCAAATAATATTCCTTTACGTGCTAAGGGGTATCTAGAGAGTGGGATAGCTTTAATAACTACCCTAACACTAACGCGTACCCTAACCCTAACGCCTACCCTAACCCTAACACGTACCGTAATCCTAACCAATACCCTAAACCGAGCCCTAACGCTAACACAAACCCTAACCCTAACCCTAACCCATACCCTACGCCGTACCCGAAGCCCTTCCCGAACCCGTACCCTAAGCCGTACCCTAAGCCGTACCCTAAGCCTAACCCTAACTTTAGGCTACCCTTGACTGCTTCTGCCTCCAATAGATTTCCTAAGCACTAGTGTTTTAAGGAACAGCTTAAAAAGAGAATCCTAATGTGATTTCTTTATAATGGGTGTGTTCCTTAACTTATCCTTGTGTCTAAACTCTTCTCCATGGCTGGACCCCCAAATAATATTCCTTTACGTGCTAAGGGGTATCTAGAGAGTGGGATAGGTTTAATAACAACCCTAACCCTAATGCGTACCCTAACCCTAACCCCTACCCTAACCCTAACATGTAACCGAATCCTAACCCGCACCCTAAACGGAGCCCTAACCCTAACACTAACCCTAACCCATAGCTTACGCCGTACCCGAACCCCTCCCCGAACCCGTACCCTAAGCCGTACCCTAAGCCTAACCCCAAGCCTAACCCTAACCCTAGGCTACCCTTGACTGCTTCTGCCTCCAATAGATTTCCTAAGCACTAGTGTTTTAAGGAACAGCTTAAAAAGAGAATCCTAATGTGATTTCTTTATAATGGGTGTGTTCCTTATCTTATCCTAGTGTCTAAACTCTTCTCCATGGCTGGACCTCCAAATAATATTCCTTTACGTGCTAAGGGGTATCTAGAGAGTGGGATAGGTTTAATAACTACCCTAACCCTAACGCGTACCCTAACCCTAACCCCTACCCTAACCCTAACACGTACCCTAATCCTAACCCGTACCCTAAACCGAGCCCTAACCCTAACACTAACCCTAACCCTAACCCTAACCCATACCCTACGCCGTACCCGAAGCCCTCACCGAACCCGTACCCTAAGCCGTACCCTATGCCTAACCCTAACCCTAGGCTACCCTTGACTGCTTCTGCCTCCAATAGATTTCCTAAGCACTAGTGTTTTAAGGAACAGCTTAAAAAGAGAATCCTAATGTGATTTCTTTATAATGGGTGTGTTCCTTATCTTATCCTAGTGTCTAAACTCTTCTCCATGGCTGGACCCCCAAATAATATTGCTTTACGTGCTAAGGGGTATCTAGAGAGTGGGATAGGTTTAATAACTACCCTAACACTAACGCGTACCCTAACCCTAACCCCTACCCTAACACTAACACGTACCCTAATCCTAACCAATACCCTAAACCGAGCCCTAACCCTAACACTAACCCTAACCCTAACCCTAACCCATACCCTACGCCGTACCCGAAGCCCTCCCCGAACCCGTACCCTAAGCCGTACCCTAAGCCTAACCCCAAGCCTAACCCTAACCCTTGGTTACCCTTGACTGCTTCTGCCTCCAATAGATTTCCTAAGCACTAGTATTTTAAGGAACAGCTTAAAAAGAGAATCCTAATGTGATTTCTTTATAATGGGTGTGTTCCTTATCTTATCCTAGTGTCTAAACTCTTCTCCATGGCTGGACCTCCAAATAATATTCCTTTATGTGCTAAGGGGTATCTAGAGAGTGGGATAGGTTTAATAACTACCCTAACACTAAAGCGTACCCTAACCCTAACCCCCACCCTAACCATAACACGTACCCTAATCCTAACCAATACCCTAAACCGAGCCCTAACCCTAACACTAACCCTAACCCTAACCATAACCCATACCCTACGCCGTACCCGAAGCCCTCCACGAACCCGTACCCTAAGCCGTACCCTAAGCCGTACCCTAAGCCTAACCCTAACCCTAGGCTACCCTTGACTGCTTCTGGTCCAATAGATTTCCTAAGCACTAGTGTTTTAAGGAACAGCTTAAAAAGAGAATCCTAATGTGATTTCTTTATAATGGGTGTGTTCCTAATCTTATCCTAGTGTCTAAACTCTTCTCCATGGCTGGACCTCCAAATAATATTCCTTTACGTGCTAAGGGGTATCTAGAGAGTGGGATAGCTTTAATAACTACCCTAACATTAACGCGTACCCTAACCCTAACCCCTACCCTAACCCTAACACGTACCCTAATCCTAACCAATACCGAAAACCGAGCCCTAACCCTAACACTAACACTAACCCTAACCCATACCCTACGCCGTACCCGAAACCCTCCCCGAACCCGTACCGTAAGCCGTACCCTAAGCGGTACCCTAAGCCTAACCCTAACCCTAGGCTACCCTTGACTGCTTCTGCCTCCAATAGATTTCCTAAGCACTAGTGTTTTAAGGAACAGCTTAAAAAGAGAATCCTAATGTGATTTCTTTATAATGGGTGTGTTCCTTATCTTATCCTAGTGTCTAAACTCTTCTTGATGGCTGGACCCCCAAATAATATTCCTTTACGTGCTAAGGTGTATCTAGAGAGTGGGATAGGTTTAATAACTACCCTAACCCTAACGCGTACCCTAACCCTAACCCCTACCCTAAACCTAACATGTACCCTAATCCTAACCCGTACCCTAAACCGAGCCCTAACCCTAACACTAACCCTAACCCTAACCCTAACCCAAACCCTACGCTGTTCCCGAACCCCTCCCCAAACCCGTACCCTAAGCCGTACCCTAAGCCTAACCCTAAGCCTAACCCTAACCCTAGGCTACCCTTGACTGCTTCTGCCTCCAATAGATTTCCTAAGCACTAGTGTTTTAAGGAACAGCTTAAAAAGAGAATCCTAATGTGATTTCTTTATAATGGGTGTGTTCCTTATCTTATCCTAGTGTCTAAACTCTTCTCCATGGCTGGACCCCCAAATGATATTCCTTTACGTGCTAAGGGGTATCTAGAGAGTGGGATAGGTTTAATAACTACCCTAACCCTAACGCGTACCCTAACCCTAACCCCTACCCTAACCCTAACACGTACCCTAATCCTAACCCGTACCCTAAACCGAGCCCTAACCCTAACACTAACCCTAACCCTAACCCTAACCCATACCCTACGCCGTACCCGAAGCCCTCCCCGAACCCGTACCCTAAGCCGTACTCTAAGCCTAACCCCAAGCCTAACCCTAACCCTAGGCTACCCTTGACTGCTTCTGCCTCCAATAGATTTCCTAAGCACTAGTGTTTTAAGGAACAGCTTAAAAAGAGAATCCTAATGTGATTTCTTTATAATGGGTGTGTTCCTTATCTTATCCTAGTGTCTAAACTCTTCTCCATGGCTGGACCTCCAAATAATATTCCTTGATGTGCTAAGGGGTATCTAGAGAGTGGGATAGGTTTAATAACTACCCTAACACTAAAGCGTACCCTAACCCTAACCCCTACCCTAACCCTAACATGTACCCTAATCCTAACCCGTACCCTAAACCGAGCCCTAACCCTAACACTAACCCTAACCCTAACCCTAACCCAAACCCTACGCCGTTCCCGAACCCCTCCCCAAACCCGTACCCTAAGCCGTACCCTAAGCCTAACCCTAAGCCTAACCCTAACCCTTGGCTACCCTTGACTGCTTCTGCCTCCAATAGATTTCCTAAGCACTAGTGTTTTAAGGAACAGCTTAAAAAGAGAATCCTAATGTGATTTCTTTATAATGGGTGTGTTCCTTATCTTATCCTAGTGTCTAAACTCTTCTCCATGGCTGGACCCCCAAATAATATTCCTTTACGTGCTAAGGGGTATCTAGAGAGTGGGATAGGTTTAATAACTACCCTAACCCTAACGCGTACCCTAACCCTAACCCCTACCCTAACCCTAACACGTACCCTAATCCTAACCAATACCCTAAACCGAGCCCTAACGCTAACACAAACCCTAACCCTAACCCTAACCCATACCCTACGCCGTACCCGAAGCCCTTCCCGAACCCGTACCCTAAGCCGTACCCTAAGCCGTACCCTAAGCCTAACCCTAACTTTAGGCTACCCTTGACTGCTTCTGCCTCCAATAGATTTCCTAAGCACTAGTGTTTTAAGGAACAGCTTAAAAAGAGAATCCTAATGTGATTTCTTTATAATGGGTGTGTTCCTTAACTTATCCTTGTGTCTAAACTCTTCTCCATGGCTGGACCCCCAAATAATATTCCTTTACGTGCTAAGGGGTATCTAGAGAGTGGGATAGGTTTAATAACAACCCTAACCCTAATGCGTACCCTAACCCTAACCCCTACCCTAACCCTAACATGTAACCGAATCCTAACCCGCACCCTAAACGGAGCCCTAACCCTAACACTAACCCTAACCCATAGCTTACGCCGTACCCGAACCCCTCCCCGAACCCGTACCCTAAGCCGTACCCTAAGCCTAACCCCAAGCCTAACCCTAACCCTAGGCTACCCTTGACTGCTTCTGCCTCCAATAGATTTCCTAAGCACTAGTGTTTTAAGGAACAGCTTAAAAAGAGAATCCTAATGTGATTTCTTTATAATGGGTGTGTTCCTTATCTTATCCTAGTGTCTAAACTCTTCTCTATGGCTGGACCTCCAAATAATATTCCTTTACGTGCTAAGGGGTATCTAGAGAGTGGGATAGGTTTAATAACTACCCTAACCCTAACGCGTACCCTAACCCTAACCCCTACCCTAACCCTAACACGTACCCTAATCCTAACCCGTACCCTAAACCGAGCCCTAACCCTAACACTAACCCTAACCCTAACCCTAACCCATACCCTACGCCGTACCCGAAGCCCTCACCGAACCCGTACCCTAAGCCGTACCCTATGCCTAACCCTAACCCTAGGCTACCCTTGACTGCTTCTGCCTCCAATAGATTTCCTAAGCACTAGTGTTTTAAGGAACAGCTTAAAAAGAGAATCCTAATGTGATTTCTTTATAATGGGTGTGTTCCTTATCTTATCCTAGTGTCTAAACTCTTCTCCATGGCTGGACCTCAAAATAATATTCCTTTACGTGCTAAGGGGTATCTAGAGAGTGGGATAGGTTTAATAACTACCCTAACACTAACGCGTACCCTAACCCTAACCCCTACCCTAACATTAACACGTACCCTAATCCTAACCAATACCCTAAAACGAGCCCTAACACTAACACTAACCCTAACCCTAACCCTAACCCATACTCTACGCTGTACCCGAAGCCCTCCCCAAATCCGTACCCTAAGCCGTACCCTAAGCCGTACCCTAAGCCTAACCCTAACCCTAGGCTACCCTTGACTGCTTCTGCCTCCAATAGATTTCCTAAGCACTAGTGTTTTAAGGAACAGCTTAAAAAGAGAATCGTAATGTGATTTCTTTATAATGGGTGTGTTCCTTATCTTATCCTAGTGTCTAAACTCTTCTCCATGGCTGGACCCCCAAATAATATTCCTTTACGTGCTAAGGGGTATCTAGAGAGTGGGATAGGTTTAATAACTACCCTAACACTAACGCGTACCCTAACCCTAACCCCTACCCTAACACTAACACGTACCCTAATCCTAACCAATACCCTAAACCGAGCCCTAACCCTAACACTAACCCTAACCCTAACCCTAACCCATACCCTACGCCGTACCCGAAGCCCTCCCCGAACCCGTACCCTAAGCCGTACCCTAAGCCTAACCCCAAGCCTAACCCTAACCCTTGGTTACCCTTGACTGCTTCTGCCTCCAATAGATTTCCTAAGCACTAGTATTTTAAGGAACAGCTTAAAAAGAGAATCCTAATGTGATTTCTTTATAATGGGTGTGTTCCTTATCTTATCCTAGTGTCTAAACTCTTCTCCATGGCTGGACCTCCAAATAATATTACTTTATGTGCTAAGGGGTATCTAGAGAGTGGGATAGGTTTAATAACTACCCTAACACTAAAGCGTACCCTAACCCTAACCCCCACCCTAACCATAACACGTACCCTAATCCTAACCAATACCCTAAACCGAGCCCTAACCCTAACACTAACCCTAACCCTAACCATAACCCATACCCTACGCCGTACCCGAAGCCCTCCACGAACCCGTACCCTAAGCCGTACCCTAAGCCGTACCCTAAGCCTAACCCTAACCCTAGGCTACCCTTGACTGCTTCTGGTCCAATAGATTTCCTAAGCACTAGTGTTTTAAGGAACAGCTTAAAAAGAGAATCCTAATGTGATTTCTTTATAATGGGTGTGTTCCTAATCTTATCCTAGTGTCTAAACTCTTCTCCATGGCTGGACCTCCAAATAATATTCCTTTACGTGCTAAGGGGTATCTAGAGAGTGGGATAGCTTTAATAACTACCCTAACATTAACGCCTACCCTAACCCTAACCCCTACCCTAACCCTAACACGTACCCTAATCCTAACCAATACCGAAAACCGAGCCCTAACCCTAACACTAACACTAACCCTAACCCATACCCTACGCCGTACCCGAAACCCTCCCCGAACCCGTACCGTAAGCCGTACCCTAAGCGGTACCCTAAGCCTAACCCTAACCCTAGGCTACCCTTGACTGCTTCTGCCTCCAATAGATTTCCTAAGCACTAGTGTTTTAAGGAACAGCTTAAAAAGAGAATCCTAATGTGATTTCTTTATAATGGGTGTGTTCCTTATCTTATCCTAGTGTCTAAACTCTTCTTGATGGCTGGACCCCCAAATAATATTCCTTTACGTGCTAAGGTGTATCTAGAGAGTGGGATAGGTTTAATAACTACCCTAACCCTAACGCGTACCCTAACCCTAACCCCTACCCTAACCCTAACATGTACCCTAATCCTAACCCGTACCCTAAACCGAGCCCTAACCCTAACACTAACCCTAACCCTAACCCTAACCCAAACCCTACGCTGTTCCCGAACCCCTCCCCAAACCCGTACCCTAAGCCGTACCCTAAGCCTAACCCTAAGCCTAACCCTAACCCTAGGCTACCCTTGACTGCTTCTGCCTCCAATAGATTTCCTAAGCACTAGTGTTTTAAGGAACAGCTTAAAAAGAGAATCCTAATGTGATTTCTTTATAATGGGTGTGTTCCTTATCTTATCCTAGTGTCTAAACTCTTCTCCATGGCTGGACCTCCAAATAATATTCCTTTACGTGCTAAGGGGTATCTAGAGAGTGGGATAGCTTTAATAACTACCCTAACACTAACGCGTACCCTAACCCTAACCCCTACCCTAACCCTAACACGTACCGTAATCCTAACCAATACCCTAAACCGAGCCCTAACGCTAACACAAACCCTAACCCTAACCCTAACCCATACCCTACGCCGTACCCGAAGCCCTTCCCGAACCCGTACCCTAAGCCGTACCCTAAGCCTAACCCTAAGGCTAACCCTAACTTTAGGCTACCCTTGACTGCTTCTGCCTCCAATAGATTTCCTAAGCACTAGTGTTTTAAGGAACAGCTTAAAAAGAGAATCCTAATGTGATTTCTTTATATTGGGTGTGTTCCTTAACTTATCCTTGTGTCTAAACTCTTCTCCATGGCTGGACCCCCAAATAATATTCCTTTACGTGCTAAGGGGTATCTAGAGAGTGGGATAGGTTTAATAACAACCCTAACCCTAATGCGTACCCTAACCCTAACCCCTACCCTAACCCTAACATGTAACCGAATCCTAACCCGCACCCTAAACGGAGCCCTAACCCTAACACTAACCCTAACCCATAGCTTACGCCGTACCCGAACCCCTCCCCGAACCCGTACCCTAAGCCGTACCCTAAGCCTAACCCCAAGCCTAACCCTAACCCTAGGCTACCCTTGACTGCTTCTGCCTCCAATAGATTTCCTAAGCACTAGTGTTTTAAGGAACAGCTTAAAAAGAGAATCCTAATGTGATTTCTTTATAATGGGTGTGTTCCTTATCTTATCCTAGTGTCTAAACTCTTCTCCATGGCTGGACCTCCAAATAATATTCCTTTACGTGCTAAGGGGTATCTAGAGAGTGGGATAGGTTTAATAACTACCCTAACCCTAACGCGTACCCTAACCCTAACCCCTACCCTAACCCTAACACGTACCCTAATGCTAACCCGTACCCTAACCCGAGCCCTAACCCTAACACTAACCCTAACCCTAACCCTAACCCATACCCTACGCTGTACCCGAAGCCCTCACCGAACCCGTACCCTAAGCCGTACCCTATGCCTAACCCTAACCCTAGGCTACCCTTGACTGCTTCTGCCTCCAATAGATTTCCTAAGCACTAGTGTTTTAAGGAACAGCTTAAAAAGAGAATCCTAATGTGATTTCTTTATAATGGGTGTGTTCCTTATCTTATCCTAGTGTCTAAACTCTTCTCCATGGCTGGACCTCAAAATAATATTCCTTTACGTGCTAAGGGGTATCTAGAGAGTGGGATAGGTTTAATAACTACCCTAACACTAACGCGTACCCTAACCCTAACCCCTACCCTAACATTAACACGTACCCTAATCCTAACCAATACCCTAAAACGAGCCCTAACACTAACACTAACCCTAACCCTAACCCTAACCCATACTCTACGCTGTACCCGAAGCCCTCCCCAAATCCGTACCCTAAGCCGTACCCTAAGCCGTACCCTAAGCCTAACCCTAACCCTAGGCTACCCTTGACTGCTTCTGCCTCCAATAGATTTCCTAAGCACTAGTGTTTTAAGGAACAGCTTAAAAAGAGAATCGTAATGTGATTTCTTTATAATGGGTGTGTTCCTTATCTTATCCTAGTGTCTAAACTCTTCTCCATGGCTGGACCCCCAAATAATATTCCTTTACGTGCTAAGGGGTATCTAGAGAGTGGGATAGGTTTAATAACTACCCTAACACTAACGCGTACCCTAACCCTAACCCCTACCCTAACACTAACACGTACCCTAATCCTAACCAATACCCTAAACCGAGCCCTAACCCTAACACTAACCCTAACCCTAACCCTAACCCATACCCTACGCCGTACCCGAAGCCCTCCCCGAACCCGTACCCTAAGCCGTACCCTAAGCCTAACCCCAAGCCTAACCCTAACCCTTGGTTACCCTTGACTGCTTCTGCCTCCAATAGATTTCCTAAGCACTAGTATTTTAAGGAACAGCTTAAAAAGAGAATCCTAATGTGATTTCTTTATAATGGGTGTGTTCCTTATCTTATCCTAGTGTCTAAACTCTTCTCCATGGCTGGACCTCCAAATAATATTCCTTTATGTGCTAAGGGGTATCTAGAGAGTGCGATAGGTTTAATAACTACCCTAACACTAAAGCGTACCCTAACCCTAACCCCCACCCTAACCATAACACGTACCCTAATCCTAACCAATACCCTAAACCGAGCCCTAACCCTAACACTAACCCTAACCCTAACCATAACCCATACCCTACGCCGTACCCGAAGCCCTCCACGAACCCGTACCCTAAGCCGTACCCTAAGCCGTACCCTAAGCCTAACCCTAACCCTAGGCTACCCTTGACTGCTTCTGGTCCAATAGATTTCCTAAGCACTAGTGTTTTAAGGAACAGCTTAAAAAGAGAATCCTAATGTGATTTCTTTATAATGGGTGTGTTCCTAATCTTATCCTAGTGTCTAAACTCTTCTCCATGGCTGGGCCTCCAAATAATATTCCTTTACGTGCTAAGGGGTATCTAGAGAGTGGGATAGCTTTAATAACTACCCTAACATTAACGCGTACCCTAACCCTAACCCCTACCCTAACCCTAACACGTACCCTAATCCTAACCAATACCGAAAACCGAGCCCTAACCCTAACACTAACACTAACCCTAACCCATACCCTACGCCGTACCCGAAACCCTCCCCGAACCCGTACCGTAAGCCGTACCCTAAGCGGTACCCTAAGCCTAACCCTAACCCTAGGCTACCCTTGACTGCTTCTGCCTCCAATAGATTTCCTAAGCACTAGTGTTTTAAGGAACAGCTTAAAAAGAGAATCCTAATGTGATTTCTTTATAATGGGTGTGTTCCTTATCTTATCCTAGTGTCTAAACTCTTCTTGATGGCTGGACCCCCAAATAATATTCCTTTACGTGCTAAGGTGTATCTAGAGAGTGGGATAGGTTTAATAACTACCCTAACCCTAACGCGTACCCTAACCCTAACCCCTACCCTAACCCTAACATGTACCCTAATCCTAACCCGTACCCTAAACCGAGCCCTAACCCTAACACTAACCCTAACCCTAACCCTAACCCAAACCCTACGCTGTTCCCGAACCCCTCCCCAAACCCGTACCCTAAGCCGTACCCTAAGCCTAACCCTAAGCCTAACCCTAACCCTAGGCTACCCTTGACTGCTTCTGCCTCCAATAGATTTCCTAAGCACTAGTGTTTTAAGGAACAGCTTAAAAAGAGAATCCTAATGTGATTTCTTTATAATGGGTGTGTTCCTTATCTTATCCTAGTGTCTAAACTCTTCTCCATGGCTGGACCCCCAAATAATATTCCTTGACGTGCTAAGGGGTATCTAGAGAGTGGGATAGGTTTAATAACTACCCTAACCCTAACGCGTACCCTAACCCTAACCCCTACCCTAACCCTAACACGTACCCTAATCCTAACCCGTACCCTAAACCGAGCCCTAACCCTAACACTAACCCTAACCCTAACCCTAACCCATACCCTACGCCGTACCCGAAGCCCTCCCTGAACCCGTACCCTAAGCCGTACTCTAAGCCTAACCCCAAGCCTAACCCTAACCCTAGGCTACCCTTGACTGCTTCTGCCTCCAATAGATTTCCTAAGCACTAGTGTTTTAAGGAACAGCTTAAAAAGAGAATCCTAATGTGATTTCTTTATAATGGGTGTGTTCCTTATCTTATCCTAGTGTCTAAACTCTTCTCCATGGCTGGACCTCCAAATAATATTCCTTTACGTGCTAAGGGGTATCTAGAGAGTGGGATAGCTTTAATAACTACCCTAACACTAACGCGTACCCTAACCCTAACCCCTACCCTAACCCTAACACGTACCGTAATCCTAACCAATACCCTAAACCGAGCCCTAACGCTAACACAAACCCTAACCCTAACCCTAACCCATGCCCTACGCCGTACCCGAAGCCCTTCCCGAACCCGTACCCTAAGCCGTACCCTAAGCCGTACCCTAAGCCTAACCCTAACTTTAGGCTACCCTTGACTGCTTCTGCCTCCAATAGATTTCCTAAGCACTAGTGTTTTAAGGAACAGCTTAAAAAGAGAATCCTAATGTGATTTCTTTATAATGGGTGTGTTCCTTAACTTATCCTTGTGTCTAAACTCTTCTCCATGGCTGGACCCCCAAATAATATTCCTTTACGTGCTAAGGGGTATCTAGAGAGTGGGATAGGTTTAATAACAACCCTAACCCTAATGCGTACCCTAACCCTAACCCCTACCCTAACCCTAACATGTAACCGAATCCTAACCCGCACCCTAAACGGAGCCCTAACCCTAACACTAACCCTAACCCATAGCTTATGCCGTACCCGAACCCCTCCCCGAACCCGTACCCTAAGCCGTACCCTAAGCCTAACCCCAAGCCTAACCCTAACCCTAGGCTACCCTTGACTGCTTCTGCCTCCAATAGATTTCCTAAGCACTAGTGTTTTAAGGAACAGCTTAAAAAGAGAATCCTAATGTGATTTCTTTATAATGGGTGTGTTCCTTATCTTATCCTAGTGTCTAAACTCTTCTCCATGGCTGGACCTCCAAATAATATTCCTTTACGTGCTAAGGGGTATCTAGAGAGTGGGATAGGTTTAATAACTACCCTAACCCTAACGCGTACCCTAACCCTAACCCCTACCCTAACCCTAACACGTACCCTAATGCTAACCCGTACCCTAAACCGAGCCCTAACCCTAACACTAACCCTAACCCTAACCCTAACCCATACCCTACGCTGTACCCGAAGCCCTCACCGAACCCGTACCCTAAGCCGTACCCTATGCCTAACCCTAACCCTAGGCTACCCTTGACTGCTTCTGCCTCCAATAGATTTCCTAAGCACTAGTGTTTTAAGGAACAGCTTAAAAAGAGAATCCTAATGTGATTTCTTTATAATGGGTGTGTTCCTTATCTTATCCTAGTGTCTAAACTCTTCTCCATGGCTGGACCTCAAAATAATATTCCTTTACGTGCTAAGGGGTATCTAGAGAGTGGGATAGGTTTAATAACTACCCTAACACTAACGCGTACCCTAACCCTAACCCCTACCCTAACATTAACACGTACCCTAATCCTAACCAATACCCTAAAACGAGCCCTAACACTAACACTAACCCTAACCCTAACCCTAACCCATACTCTACGCTGTACCCGAAGCCCTCCCCAAATCCGTACCCTAAGCCGTACCCTAAGCCGTACCCTAAGCCTAACCCTAACCCTATGCTACCCTTGACTGCTTCTGCCTCCAATAGATTTCCTAAGCACTAGTGTTTTAAGGAACAGCTTAAAAAGAGAATCGTAATGTGATTTCTTTATAATGGGTGTGTTCCTTAACTTATCCTAGTGTCTAAACTCTTCTCCATGGCTGGACCCCCAAATAATATTCCTTTACGTGCTAAGGGGTATCTAGAGAGTGGGATAGGTTTAATAACTACCCTAACCCTAATGCGTACCCTAACCCTAACCCCTACCCTAACCCTAACACGTAACCGAATCCTAACCCGTACCCTAAACGGAGCCCTAACCCTAACACTAACCCTAACCCTAACCCTAACACATACCCTACGCCGTACCCGAACCCCTCCCCGAACCCGTACCCTAAGCCGTACCCTAAGCCTAACCCCAAGCCTAACCCTAACCCTAGGCTACCCTTGACTGCTTCTGCCTCCAATAGATTTCCTAAGCACTAGTGTTTTAAGGAACAGCTTAAAAAGAGAATCCTAATGTGATTTCTTTATAATGGGTGTGTTCCTTATCTTATCCTAGTGTCTAAACTCTTCTCCATGGCTGGACCTCCAAATAATATTCCTTTACGTGCTAAGGGGTATCTAGAGAGTGGGATAGGTTTAATAACTACCCGAACACTAACGGTACCCTAACCCTAACCCCTACCCTAACACTAACACGTACCCTAATCCTAACCAATACCCTAAAACGAGCCCTAACACTAACACTAACCCTAACCCTAACCCTAACCCATACCCTACGCCGTACCCGAAGTCCTCCCCGAACCCGTACGCTAAGCCGTACCCAAAGCCGTACCCTAAGCCTAAGCCTAACCCTAGGCTACCCTTGACTGCTTCTGCCTCCAATAGATTTCCTAAGCACTAGTGTTTTAAGGAACAGCTTAAAAAGAGAATCCTAATGTGATTTCTTTATAATGGGTGTGTTCCTTATCTTATCCTAGTGCCTAAACTCTTCTCGATGGCTGGACCCCCAAATAATATTCCTTTACGTGCTAAGGTGTATCTAGAGAGTGGGATAGGTTTAATAACTACCCTAACCCTAACGCGTACCCTAACCCTAACCCCTACCCTAACCCTAACATGTACCCTAATCCTAACCCGTACCCTAAACCGAGCCCTAACCCTAACACTAACCCTAAACCTAACCCTAACCCATACCCTACGCCGTACCCGAAGCCCTCCCCGAACCCGTACCCTAAGCCGTACCCTAAGCCGTACCCTAAGCCTAACCCTAACCCTAGGCTACCCTTGACTGCTTCTGCCTCCAATAGATTTCCTAAGCACTAGTGTTTTAAGGAACAGCTTAAAAAGAGAATCCTAATGTGATTTCTTTATAATGGGTGTGTTCCTTATCTTATCCTAGTGTCTAAACTCTTCTCCATGGCTGGACCGCCAAATAATATTCCTTGACGTGCTAAGGTGTATCTAGAGAGTGGGATAGGTTTAATAACTACCCTAACCCTAACGCGTACCCTAACCCTAACCCCTACCCTAACCCTAACACGTACCCTAATCCTAACCCGTACCCTAAACCAAGCCCTAACCCTAACACTAACCCTAACCCTAACCCTAACCCATACCCTACGCCGTACCCGAAGCCCTCACCGAACCCGTACCCTAAGCCGTACCCTAAGCCTAACCCTAAGCCTAACCCTAACCCTAGGCTACCCTTGACTGCTTCTGCCTCCAATAGATTTCCTAAGCACTAGTGTTTTAAGGAACAACTTAAAAAGAGAATCCTAATGTGATTTCTTTATAATGGGTGTGTTCCTTATCTTATCCTAGTGTCTAAACGCTTCTCCATGGCTGCACCTCCAAATAATATTCCTTTACGTGCTAAGGGGTATCTAGAGAGTGGGATAGGTTTAATAACTACCCTAACACTAACGCGTACCCTAACCCTAACCCCTACCCTAACCGTAACACGTACCCTAATCCTAACCAATACCCTAAACCGAGCCCTAATCCTAACACTAACCCTAACCCTAACCCTAACCCATACCCTACGCCGTACCCGAAGCCCTCCCCGAACCCGTACCCTAAGCCGTACCCTAAGCCGTACGCTAAGCCTAACCCTAACCCTAGGCTACCCTTGACTGCTTCTGCCTCCAATAGATTTCCTAAGCACTAGTGTTTTAAGGAACAGCTTAAAAAGAGAATCCTAATGTGATTTCTTTATAATGGGTGTGTTCCTTATCTTATCCTAGTGTCTAAACTCTTCTCCATGGCTGGACCCCGAAATAATATTCCTTTACGTGCTAAGGTGTATCTAGAGAGTGGGATAGGTTTACTAACTACCCTAACCCTAACGCGTACCCTAACCCTAACCCCTACCCTAACCCTAACACGTACCCTAATCCTAACCCGTACCCTAAACCGAACCCTAACCCTAACACTAACCCTAACACTAACCCTAAGCCATACCCTACGCCGTACCCGAATCCCTCCCCGAACCCGTACCCTAAGCCGTACCCTAAGCCTAACCCTAAGCCTAACCCTAACCCTAGGCTACCCTTGACTGCTTCTGCCTCCAATAGATTTCCTAAGCACTAGTGTTTTAAGGAACAACTTAAAAAGAGAATCCTAATGTGATTTCTTTATAATGGGTGTGTTCCTTATCTTATCCTAGTGTCTAAATTCTTCTCCATGGCTGGACCTCCAAATAATATTCCTTTACGTGCTAAGGGGTATCTAGAGAGTGGGATAGCTTTAATAACTACCCTAACACTAACGCGTACCCTAACCCTAACCCCTACCCTAACCCTAACACGTACCCTAATCCTAACCAAAACCTTAAACCGAGCCCTAACCCTAACACTAAACCTAACCCTAACCCTAACCCATACCCTACGCCGTACCCGAAGCCATCCCCGAACCCGTACCCTAAGCCGTACCCTAAGCCGTAACCTAAGCCTAACCCTAACCCTAGGCTACCCTTGACTGCTTCTGCCTCCAATAGATTTCCTAAGCACTAGTGTTTTAAGGAACAGCTTAAAAAGAGAATCCTAATGTGATTTCTTTACAATGGGTGTGTTCCTTATCTTATCCTAGTGTCTAAACTCTTCTCCATGGCTGGACCTCCAAATAATATTCCTTTACGTGCTAAGGGGTATCTAGAGACTGGGATAGGTTTAATAACTACCCTAACACTAACGCGTACCCTAACCCTAACCCCTACCCTAACCCTAACACGTACCCTAATCCTAACCAATACCCTAAACCGAGCCCTAACCCTAACACTAACCCTAACCGTAACCCTAACCCATACCCTACGCCGTACCCGAAGCCCTCCCCGAACCGGTACCCTAAGCCGTACCCTAAGCCGTACCCTAAGCCTAACCCTAACCCTAGGCTACCCTTGACTGCTTCTGCCTCCAATAGATTTTCTAAGCACTAGTGTTTTAAGGAACAGCTTAAAAAGAGAATCCTAATGTGATTTCTTTATAATGGGTGTGTTCCTTATCTTATCCTAGTGTCTAAACTCTTCTCCATGGCTGAACCTCCAAATAATATTCCTTTACGTGCTAAGGGGTATCTAGAGAGTGGGTTAGGTTTAATAACTACCCTAACACTAACGCGTACCCTAACCCTAAACCCTACCCTAACCCTAACAGGTACCCTAATCCTAACCAATACCCTATACCGAGCCCTAACCCTAACACTAACCCTAACCCTAACACTAACCCTAAACCTAACCCTAACCCATACCCTACGCCGTACCCGAAGCCCTCCCCGAACCCGTACCCTAAGCCGTACCCTAAGCCGTACCCTAAGCCTAACCCTAACCCTAGGCTACCCTTGACTGCTTCTGCCTCCAATAGATTTCCTAAGCACTAGTGTTTTAAGGAACAGCTTAAAAAGAGAATCCTAATGTGATTTCTTTATAATGGGTGTGTTCCTTATCTTATCCTAGTGTCTAAACTCTTCTCCATGGCTGGACCTCAAAATAATATTCCTTTACGTGCTAAGGGGTATCTAGAGAGTGGGATAGGTTTAATAACTACCCTAACACTAACGCGTACCCTAACCCTAACCCCTACCCTAACATTAACACGTACCCTAATCCTAACCAATACCCTAAAACGAGCCCTAACACTAACACTAACCCTAACCCTAACCCTAACCCATACTCTACGCTGTACCCGAAGCCCTCCCCAAATCCGTACCCTAAGCCGTACCCTAAGCCGTACCCTAAGCCTAACCCTAAGGCTAACCCTAACTTTAGGCTACCCTTGACTGCTTCTGCCTCCAATAGATTTCCTAAGCACTAGTGTTTTAAGGAACAGCTTAAAAAGAGAATCCTAATGTGATTTCTTTATAATGGGTGTGTTCCTTAACTTATCCTTGTGTCTAAACTCTTCTCCATGGCTGGACCCCCAAATAATATTCCTTTACGTGCTAAGGGGTATCTAGAGAGTGGGATAGGTTTAATAACAACCCTAACCCTAATGCGTACCCTAACCCTAACCCCTACCCTAACCCTAACATGTAACCGAATCCTAACCCGCACCCTAAACGGAGCCCTAACCCTAACACTAACCCTAACCCATAGCTTACGCCGTACCCGAACCCCTCCCCGAACCCGTACCCTAAGCCGTACCCTAAGCCTAACCCCAAGCCTAACCCTAACCCTAGGCTACCCTTGACTGCTTCTGCCTCCAATAGATTTCCTAAGCACTAGTGTTTTAAGGAACAGCTTAAAAAGAGAATCCTAATGTGATTTCTTTATAATGGGTGTGTTCCTTATCTTATCCTAGTGTCTAAACTCTTCTCCATGGCTGGACCTCCAAATAATATTCCTTTACGTGCTAAGGGGTATCTAGAGAGTGGGATAGGTTTAATAACTACCCTAACCCTAACGCGTACCCTAACCCTAACCCCTACCCTAACCCTAACACGTACCCTAATGCTAACCCGTACCCTAAACCGAGCCCTAACCCTAACACTAACCCTAACCCTAACCCTAACCCATACCCTACGCTGTACCCGAAGCCCTCACCGAACCCGTACCCTAAGCCGTACCCTATGCCTAACCCTAACCCTAGGCTACCCTTGACTGCTTCTGCCTCCAATAGATTTCCTAAGCACTAGTGTTTTAAGGAACAGCTTAAAAAGAGAATCCTAATGTGATTTCTTTATAATGGGTGTGTTCCTTATCTTATCCTAGTGTCTAAACTCTTCTCCATGGCTGGACCTCAAAATAATATTCCTTTACGTGCTAAGGGGTATCTAGAGAGTGGGATAGGTTTAATAACTACCCTAACACTAACGCGTACCCTAACCCTAACCCCTACCCTAACATTAACACGTACCCTAATCCTAACCAATACCCTAAAACGAGCCCTAACACTAACACTAACCCTAACCCTAACCCTAACCCATACTCTACGCTGTACCCGAAGCCCTCCCCAAATCCGTACCCTAAGCCGTACCCTAAGCCGTACCCTAAGCCTAACCCTAACCCTAGGCTACCCTTGACTGCTTCTGCCTCCAATAGATTTCCTAAGCACTAGTGTTTTAAGGAACAGCTTAAAAAGAGAATCGTAATGTGATTTCTTTATAATGGGTGTGTTCCTTATCTTATCCTAGTGTCTAAACTCTTCTCCATGGCTGGACCCCCAAATAATATTCCTTTACGTGCTAAGGGGTATCTAGAGAGTGGGATAGGTTTAATAACTACCCTAACACTAACGCGTACCCTAACCCTAACCCCTACCCTAACACTAACACGTACCCTAATCCTAACCAATACCCTAAACCGAGCCCTAACCCTAACACTAACCCTAACCCTAACCCTAACCCATACCCTACGCCGTACCCGAAGCCCTCCCCGAACCCGTACCCTAAGCCGTACCCTAAGCCTAACCCCAAGCCTAACCCTAACCCTTGGTTACCCTTGACTGCTTCTGCCTCCAATAGATTTCCTAAGCACTAGTATTTTAAGGAACAGCTTAAAAAGAGAATCCTAATGTGATTTCTTTATAATGGGTGTGTTCCTTATCTTATCCTAGTGTCTAAACTCTTCTCCATGGCTGGACCTCCAAATAATATTCCTTTATGTGCTAAGGGGTATCTAGAGAGTGCGATAGGTTTAATAACTACCCTAACACTAAAGCGTACCCTAACCCTAACCCCCACCCTAACCATAACACGTACCCTAATCCTAACCAATACCCTAAACCGAGCCCTAACCCTAACACTAACCCTAACCCTAACCATAACCCATACCCTACGCCGTACCCGAAGCCCTCCACGAACCCGTACCCTAAGCCGTACCCTAAGCCGTACCCTAAGCCTAACCCTAACCCTAGGCTACCCTTGACTGCTTCTGGTCCAATAGATTTCCTAAGCACTAGTGTTTTAAGGAACAGCTTAAAAAGAGAATCCTAATGTGATTTCTTTATAATGGGTGTGTTCCTAATCTTATCCTAGTGTCTAAACTCTTCTCCATGGCTGGGCCTCCAAATAATATTCCTTTACGTGCTAAGGGGTATCTAGAGAGTGGGATAGCTTTAATAACTACCCTAACATTAACGCGTACCCTAACCCTAACCCCTACCCTAACCCTAACACGTACCCTAATCCTAACCAATACCGAAAACCGAGCCCTAACCCTAACACTAACACTAACCCTAACCCATACCCTACGCCGTACCCGAAACCCTCCCCGAACCCGTACCGTAAGCCGTACCCTAAGCGGTACCCTAAGCCTAACCCTAACCCTAGGCTACCCTTGACTGCTTCTGCCTCCAATAGATTTCCTAAGCACTAGTGTTTTAAGGAACAGCTTAAAAAGAGAATCCTAATGTGATTTCTTTATAATGGGTGTGTTCCTTATCTTATCCTAGTGTCTAAACTCTTCTTGATGGCTGGACCCCCAAATAATATTCCTTTACGTGCTAAGGTGTATCTAGAGAGTGGGATAGGTTTAATAACTACCCTAACCCTAACGCGTACCCTAACCCTAACCCCTACCCTAACCCTAACATGTACCCTAATCCTAACCCGTACCCTAAACCGAGCCCTAACCCTAACACTAACCCTAACCCTAACCCTAACCCAAACCCTACGCTGTTCCCGAACCCCTCCCCAAACCCGTACCCTAAGCCGTACCCTAAGCCTAACCCTAAGCCTAACCCTAACCCTAGGCTACCCTTGACTGCTTCTGCCTCCAATAGATTTCCTAAGCACTAGTGTTTTAAGGAACAGCTTAAAAAGAGAATCCTAATGTGATTTCTTTATAATGGGTGTGTTCCTTATCTTATCCTAGTGTCTAAACTCTTCTCCATGGCTGGACCCCCAAATAATATTCCTTGACGTGCTAAGGGGTATCTAGAGAGTGGGATAGGTTTAATAACTACCCTAACCCTAACGCGTACCCTAACCCTAACCCCTACCCTAACCCTAACACGTACCCTAATCCTAACCCGTACCCTAAACCGAGCCCTAACGCTAACACAAACCCTAACCCTAACCCTAACCCATGCCCTACGCCGTACCCGAAGCCCTTCCCGAACCCGTACCCTAAGCCGTACCCTAAGCCGTACCCTAAGCCTAACCCTAACTTTAGGCTACCCTTGACTGCTTCTGCCTCCAATAGATTTCCTAAGCACTAGTGTTTTAAGGAACAGCTTAAAAAGAGAATCCTAATGTGATTTCTTTATAATGGGTGTGTTCCTTAACTTATCCTTGTGTCTAAACTCTTCTCCATGGCTGGACCCCCAAATAATATTCCTTTACGTGCTAAGGGGTATCTAGAGAGTGGGATAGGTTTAATAACAACCCTAACCCTAATGCGTACCCTAACCCTAACCCCTACCCTAACCCTAACATGTAACCGAATCCTAACCCGCACCCTAAACGGAGCCCTAACCCTAACACTAACCCTAACCCATAGCTTATGCCGTACCCGAACCCCTCCCCGAACCCGTACCCTAAGCCGTACCCTAAGCCTAACCCCAAGCCTAACCCTAACCCTAGGCTACCCTTGACTGCTTCTGCCTCCAATAGATTTCCTAAGCACTAGTGTTTTAAGGAACAGCTTAAAAAGAGAATCCTAATGTGATTTCTTTATAATGGGTGTGTTCCTTATCTTATCCTAGTGTCTAAACTCTTCTCCATGGCTGGACCTCCAAATAATATTCCTTTACGTGCTAAGGGGTATCTAGAGAGTGGGATAGGTTTAATAACTACCCTAACCCTAACGCGTACCCTAACCCTAACCCCTACCCTAACCCTAACACGTACCCTAATGCTAACCCGTACCCTAAACCGAGCCCTAACCCTAACACTAACCCTAACCCTAACCCTAACCCATACCCTACGCTGTACCCGAAGCCCTCACCGAACCCGTACCCTAAGCCGTACCCTATGCCTAACCCTAACCCTAGGCTACCCTTGACTGCTTCTGCCTCCAATAGATTTCCTAAGCACTAGTGTTTTAAGGAACAGCTTAAAAAGAGAATCCTAATGTGATTTCTTTATAATGGGTGTGTTCCTTATCTTATCCTAGTGTCTAAACTCTTCTCCATGGCTGGACCTCAAAATAATATTCCTTTACGTGCTAAGGGGTATCTAGAGAGTGGGATAGGTTTAATAACTACCCTAACACTAACGCGTACCCTAACCCTAACCCCTACCCTAACATTAACACGTACCCTAATCCTAACCAATACCCTAAAACGAGCCCTAACACTAACACTAACCCTAACCCTAACCCTAACCCATACTCTACGCTGTACCCGAAGCCCTCCCCAAATCCGTACCCTAAGCCGTACCCTAAGCCGTACCCTAAGCCTAACCCTAACCCTATGCTACCCTTGACTGCTTCTGCCTCCAATAGATTTCCTAAGCACTAGTGTTTTAAGGAACAGCTTAAAAAGAGAATCGTAATGTGATTTCTTTATAATGGGTGTGTTCCTTAACTTATCCTAGTGTCTAAACTCTTCTCCATGGCTGGACCCCCAAATAATATTCCTTTACGTGCTAAGGGGTATCTAGAGAGTGGGATAGGTTTAATAACTACCCTAACCCTAATGCGTACCCTAACCCTAACCCCTACCCTAACCCTAACACGTAACCGAATCCTAACCCGTACCCTAAACGGAGCCCTAACCCTAACACTAACCCTAACCCTAACCCTAACACATACCCTACGCCGTACCCGAACCCCTCCCCGAACCCGTACCCTAAGCCGTACCCTAAGCCTAACCCCAAGCCTAACCCTAACCCTAGGCTACCCTTGACTGCTTCTGCCTCCAATAGATTTCCTAAGCACTAGTGTTTTAAGGAACAGCTTAAAAAGAGAATCCTAATGTGATTTCTTTATAATGGGTGTGTTCCTTATCTTATCCTAGTGTCTAAACTCTTCTCCATGGCTGGACCTCCAAATAATATTCCTTTACGTGCTAAGGGGTATCTAGAGAGTGGGATAGGTTTAATAACTACCCGAACACTAACGGTACCCTAACCCTAACCCCTACCCTAACACTAACACGTACCCTAATCCTAACCAATACCCTAAAACGAGCCCTAACACTAACACTAACCCTAACCCTAACCCTAACCCATACCCTACGCCGTACCCGAAGTCCTCCCCGAACCCGTACGCTAAGCCGTACCCAAAGCCGTACCCTAAGCCTAAGCCTAACCCTAGGCTACCCTTGACTGCTTCTGCCTCCAATAGATTTCCTAAGCACTAGTGTTTTAAGGAACAGCTTAAAAAGAGAATCCTAATGTGATTTCTTTATAATGGGTGTGTTCCTTATCTTATCCTAGTGCCTAAACTCTTCTCGATGGCTGGACCCCCAAATAATATTCCTTTACGTGCTAAGGTGTATCTAGAGAGTGGGATAGGTTTAATAACTACCCTAACCCTAACGCGTACCCTAACCCTAACCCCTACCCTAACCCTAACATGTACCCTAATCCTAACCCGTACCCTAAACCGAGCCCTAACCCTAACACTAACCCTAAACCTAACCCTAACCCATACCCTACGCCGTACCCGAAGCCCTCCCCGAACCCGTACCCTAAGCCGTACCCTAAGCCGTACCCTAAGCCTAACCCTAACCCTAGGCTACCCTTGACTGCTTCTGCCTCCAATAGATTTCCTAAGCACTAGTGTTTTAAGGAACAGCTTAAAAAGAGAATCCTAATGTGATTTCTTTATAATGGGTGTGTTCCTTATCTTATCCTAGTGTCTAAACTCTTCTCCATGGCTGGACCGCCAAATAATATTCCTTGACGTGCTAAGGTGTATCTAGAGAGTGGGATAGGTTTAATAACTACCCTAACCCTAACGCGTACCCTAACCCTAACCCCTACCCTAACCCTAACACGTACCCTAATCCTAACCCGTACCCTAAACCGAGCCCTAACCCTAACACTAACCCTAACCCTAACCCTAACCCATACCCTACGCCGTACCCGAAGCCCTCACCGAACCCGTACCCTAAGCCATACCCTAAGCCTAACCCGAAGCCTAACCCTAACCCTAGGCTACCCTTGACTGCTTCTGCCTCCAATAGATTTCCTAAGCACTAGTGTTTTAAGGAACAGCTTAAAAAGAGAATCCTAATGTGATTTCTTTATAATGGGTGTGTTCCTTATCTTATCCTAGTGTCTAAACTCTTCTCCATGGCTGAACCGCCAAATAATATTCCTTGACGTGCTAAGGTGTATCTAGAGAGTGGGATAGGTTTAATAACTACCCTAACCCTAACGCGTACCCTAACCCTAACCCCTACCCTAACCCTAACACGTACCCTAATCCTAACCCGTACCCTAAACCGAGCCCTAACCCTAACACTAACCCTAACCCTAACCCTAACCCATACCCTACGCCGTACCCGAAGCCCTCACCGAACCCGTACCCTAAGCCGTACCCTAAGCCTAACCCTAAGCCTAACCCTAACCCTAGGCTACCCTTGACTGCTTCTGCCTCCAATAGATTTCCTAAGCACTAGTGTTTTAAGGAACAACTTAAAAAGAGAATCCTAATGTGATTTCTTTATAATGGGTGTGTTCCTTATCTTATCCTAGTGTCTAAACGCTTCTCCATGGCTGCACCTCCAAATAATATTCCTTTACGTGCTAAGGGGTATCTAGAGAGTGGGATAGGTTTAATAACTACCCTAACACTAACGCGTACCCTAACCCTAACCCCTACCCTAACCGTAACACGTACCCTAATCCTAACCAATACCCTAAACCGAGCCCTAACCCTAACACTAACCCTAACCCTAACCCTAACCCATACCCTACGCCGTACCCGAAGCCCTCCCCGAACCCGTACCCTAAGCCGTACCCTAAGCCGTACGCTAAGCCTAACCCTAACCCTAGGCTACCCTTGACTGCTTCTGCCTCCAATAGATTTCCTAAGCACTAGTGTTTTAAGGAACAGCTTAAAAAGAGAATCCTAATGTGATTTCTTTACAATGGGTGTGTTCCTTATCTTATCCTAGTGTCTAAACTCTTCTCCATGGCTGGACCTCCAAATAATATTCCTTTACGTGCTAAGGGGTATCTAGAGACTGGGATAGGTTTAATAACTACCCTAACACTAACGCGTACCCTAACCCTAACCCCTACCCTAACCCTAACACGTACCCTAATCCTAACCAATACCCTAAACCGAGCCCTAACCCTAACACTAACCCTAACCGTAACCCTAACCCATACCCTACGCCGTACCCGAAGCCCTCCCCGAACCGGTACCCTAAGCCGTACCCTAAGCCGTACCCTAAGCCTAACCCTAACCCTAGGCTACCCTTGACTGCTTCTGCCTCCAATAGATTTTCTAAGCACTAGTGTTTTAAGGAACAGCTTAAAAAGAGAATCCTAATGTGATTTCTTTATAATGGGTGTGTTCCTTATCTTATCCTAGTGTCTAAACTCTTCTCCATGGCTGAACCTCCAAATAATATTCCTTTACGTGCTAAGGGGTATCTAGAGAGTGGGTTAGGTTTAATAACTACCCTAACACTAACGCGTACCCTAACCCTAAACCCTACACTAACCCTAACAGGTACCCTAATCCTAACCAATACCCTATACCGAGCCCTAACCCTAACACTAACCCTAACCCTAACACTAACCCTAAACCTAACCCTAACCCATACCCTACGCCGTACCCGAAGCCCTCCCCGAACCCGTACCCTAAGCCGTACCCTAAGCCGTACCCTAAGCCTAACCCTAACCCTAGGCTACCCTTGACTGCTTCTGCCTCCAATAGATTTCCTAAGCACTAGTGTTTTAAGGAACAGCTTAAAAAGAGAATCCTAATGTGATTTCTTTATAATGGGTGTGTTCCTTATCTTATCCTAGTGTCTAAACTCTTCTCCATGGCTGGACCTCAAAATAATATTCCTTTACGTGCTAAGGGGTATCTAGAGAGTGGGATAGGTTTAATAACTACCCTAACACTAACGCGTACCCTAACCCTAACCCCTACCCTAACATTAACACGTACCCTAATCCTAACCAATACCCTAAAACGAGCCCTAACACTAACACTAACCCTAACCCTAACCCTAACCCATACTCTACGCTGTACCCGAAGCCCTCCCCAAATCCGTACCCTAAGCCGTACCCTAAGCCGTACCCTAAGCCTAACCCTAACCCTAGGCTACCCTTGACTGCTTCTGCCTCCAATAGATTTCCTAAGCACTAGTGTTTTAAGGAACAGCTTAAAAAGAGAATCGTAATGTGATTTCTTTATAATGGGTGTGTTCCTTATCTTATCCTAGTGTCTAAACTCTTCTCCATGGCTGGACCCCCAAATAATATTCCTTTACGTGCTAAGGGGTATCTAGAGAGTGGGATAGGTTTAATAACTACCCTAACACTAACGCGTACCCTAACCCTAACCCCTACCCTAACACTAACACGTACCCTAATCCTAACCAATACCCTAAACCGAGCCCTAACCCTAACACTAACCCTAACCCTAACCCTAACCCATACCCTACGCCGTACCCGAAGCCCTCCACGAACCCGTACCCTAAGCCGTACCCTAAGCCGTACCCTAAGCCTAACCCTAACCCTAGGCTACCCTTGACTGCTTCTGGTCCAATAGATTTCCTAAGCACTAGTGTTTTAAGGAACAGCTTAAAAAGAGAATCCTAATGTGATTTCTTTATAATGGGTGTGTTCCTAATCTTATCCTAGTGTCTAAACTCTTCTCCATGGCTGGACCTCCAAATAATATTCCTTTACGTGCTAAGGGGTATCTAGAGAGTGGGATAGCTTTAATAACTACCCTAACATTAACGCGTACCCTAACCCTAACCCCTACCCTAACCCTAACACGTACCCTAATCCTAACCAATACCGAAAACCGAGCCCTAACCCTAACACTAACACTAACCCTAACCCATACCCTACGCCGTACCCGAAACCCTCCCCGAACCCGTACCGTAAGCCGTACCCTAAGCGGTACCCTAAGCCTAACCCTAACCCTAGGCTACCCTTGACTGCTTCTGCCTCCAATAGATTTCCTAAGCACTAGTGTTTTAAGGAACAGCTTAAAAAGAGAATCCTAATGTGATTTCTTTATAATGGGTGTGTTCCTTATCTTATCCTAGTGTCTAAACTCTTCTTGATGGCTGGACCCCCAAATAATATTCCTTTACGTGCTAAGGTGTATCTAGAGAGTGGGATAGGTTTAATAACTACCCTAACCCTAACGCGTACCCTAACCCTAACCCCTACCCTAACCCTAACATGTACCCTAATCCTAACCCGTACCCTAAACCGAGCCCTAACCCTAACACTAACCCTAACCCTAACCCTAACCCAAACCCTACGCTGTTCCCGAACCCCTCCCCAAACCCGTATCCTAAGCCGTACCCTAAGCCTAACCCTAAGCCTAACCCTAACCCTAGGCTACCCTTGACTGCTTCTGCCTCCAATAGATTTCCTAAGCACTAGTGTTTTAAGGAACAGCTTAAAAAGAGAATCCTAATGTGATTTCTTTATAATGGGTGTGTTCCTTATCTTATCCTAGTGTCTAAACTCTTCTCCATGGCTGGACCCCCAAATAATATTCCTTTACGTGCTAAGGGGTATCTAGAGAGTGGGATAGGTTTAATAACTACCCTAACCCTAACGCGTACCCTAACCCTAACCCCTACCCTAACCCTAACACGTACCCTAATCCTAACCCGTACCCTAAACCGAGCCCTAACCCTAACACTAACCCTAACCCTAACCCTAACCCATACCCTACGCCGTACCCGAAGCCCTCCCTGAACCCGTACCCTAAGCCGTACTCTAAGCCTAACCCCAAGCCTAACCCTAACCCTAGGCTACCCTTGACTGCTTCTGCCTCCAATAGATTTCCTAAGCACTAGTGTTTTAAGGAACAGCTTAAAAAGAGAATCCTAATGTGATTTCTTTATAATGGGTGTGTTCCTTATCTTATCCTAGTGTCTAAACTCTTCTCCATGGCTGGACCTCCAAATAATATTCCTTTACGTGCTAAGGGGTATCTAGAGAGTGGGATAGCTTTAATAACTACCCTAACACTAACGCGTACCCTAACCCTAACCCCTACCCTAACCCTAACACGTACCGTAATCCTAACCAATACCCTAAACCGAGCCCTAACGCTAACACAAACCCTAACCCTAACCCTAACCCATACCCTACGCCGTACCCGAAGCCCTTCCCGAACCCGTACCCTAAGCCGTACCCTAAGCCGTACCCTAAGCCTAACCCTAACTTTAGGCTACCCTTGACTGCTTCTGCCTCCAATAGATTTCCTAAGCACTAGTGTTTTAAGGAACAGCTTAAAAAGAGAATCCTAATGTGATTTCTTTATAATGGGTGTGTTCCTTAACTTATCCTTGTGTCTAAACTCTTCTCCATGGCTGGACCCCCAAATAATATTCCTTTACGTGCTAAGGGGTATCTAGAGAGTGGGATAGGTTTAATAACAACCCTAACCCTAATGCGTACCCTAACCCTAACCCCTACCCTAACCCTAACATGTAACCGAATCCTAACCCGCACCCTAAACGGAGCCCTAACCCTAACACTAACCCTAACCCATAGCTTACGCCATACCCGAACCCCTCCCCGAACCCGTACCCTAAGCCGTACCCTAAGCCTAACCCCAAGCCTAACCCTAACCCTAGGCTACCCTTGACTGCTTCTGCCTCCAATAGATTTCCTAAGCACTAGTGTTTTAAGGAACAGCTTAAAAAGAGAATCCTAATGTGATTTCTTTATAATGGGTGTGTTCCTTATCTTATCCTAGTGTCTAAACTCTTCTCCATGGCTGGACCTCCAAATAATATTCCTTTACGTGCTAAGGGGTATCTAGAGAGTGGGATAGGTTTAATAACTACCCTAACCCTAACGCGTACCCTAACCCTAACCCCTACCCTAACCCTAACACGTACCCTAATGCTAACCCGTACCCTAAACCGAGCCCTAACCCTAACACTAACCCTAACCCTAACCCTAACCCATACCCTACGCTGTACCCGAAGCCCTCACCGAACCCGTACCCTAAGCCGTACCCTATGCCTAACCCTAACCCTAGGCTACCCTTGACTGCTTCTGCCTCCAATAGATTTCCTAAGCACTAGTGTTTTAAGGAACAGCTTAAAAAGAGAATCCTAATGTGATTTCTTTATAATGGGTGTGTTCCTTATCTTATCCTAGTGTCTAAACTCTTCTCCATGGCTGGACCTCAAAATAATATTCCTTTACGTGCTAAGGGGTATCTAGAGAGTGGGATAGGTTTAATAACTACCCTAACACTAACGCGTACCCTAACCCTAACCCCTACCCTAACATTAACACGTACGCTAATCCTAACCAATACCCTAAAACGAGCCCTAACACTAACACTAACCCTAACCCTAACCCTAACCCATACTCTACGCTGTACCCGAAGCCCTCCCCAAATCCGTACCCTAAGCCGTACCCTAAGCCGTACCCTAAGCCTAACCCTAACCCTAGGCTACCCTTGACTGCTTCTGCCTCCAATAGATTTCCTAAGCACTAGTGTTTTAAGGAACAGCTTAAAAAGAGAATCGTAATGTGATTTCTTTATAATGGGTGTGTTCCTTATCTTATCCTAGTGTCTAAACTCTTCTCCATGGCTGGACCCCCAAATAATATTCCTTTACGTGCTAAGGGGTATCTAGAGAGTGGGATAGGTTTAATAACTACCCTAACACTAACGCGTACCCTAACCCTAACCCCTACCCTAACACTAACACGTACCCTAATCCTAACCAATACCCTAAACCGAGCCCTAACCCTAACACTAACCCTAACCCTAACCCTAACCCATACCCTACGCCGTACCCGAAGCCCTCCCCGAACCCGTACCCTAAGCCGTACCCTAAGCCTAACCCCAAGCCTAACCCTAACCCTTGGTTACCCTTGACTGCTTCTGCCTCCAATAGATTTCCTAAGCACTAGTATTTTAAGGAACAGCTTAAAAAGAGAATCCTAATGTGATTTCTTTATAATGGGTGTGTTCCTTATCTTATCCTAGTGTCTAAACTCTTCTCCATGGCTGGACCTCCAAATAATATTCCTTTATGTGCTAAGGGGTATCTAGAGAGTGGGATAGGTTTAATAACTACCCTAACACTAAAGCGTACCCTAACCCTAACCCCCACCCTAACCATAACACGTACCCTAATCCTAACCAATACCCTAAACCGAGCCCTAACCCTAACACTAACCCTAACCCTAACCATAACCCATACCCTACGCCGTACCCGAAGCCCTCCACGAACCCGTACCCTAAGCCGTACCCTAAGCCGTACCCTAAGCCTAACCCTAACCCTAGGCTACCCTTGACTGCTTCTGGTCCAATAGATTTCCTAAGCACTAGTGTTTTAAGGAACAGCTTAAAAAGAGAATCCTAATGTGATTTCTTTACAATGGGTGTGTTCCTTATCTTATCCTAGTGTCTAAACTCTTCTCCATGGCTGGACCTCCAAATAATATTCCTTTACGTGCTAAGGGGTATCTAGAGACTGGGATAGGTTTAATAACTACCCTAACACTAACGCGTACCCTAACCCTAACCCCTACCCTAACCCTAACACGTACCCTAATCCTAACCAATACCCTAAACCGAGCCCTAACCCTAACACTAACCCTAACCGTAACCCTAACCCATACCCTACGCCGTACCCGAAGCCCTCCCCGAACCGGTACCCTAAGCCGTACCCTAAGCCGTACCCTAAGCCTAACCCTAACCCTAGGCTACCCTTGACTGCTTCTGCCTCCAATAGATTTTCTAAGCACTAGTGTTTTAAGGAACAGCTTAAAAAGAGAATCCTAATGTGATTTCTTTATAATGGGTGTGTTCCTTATCTTATCCTAGTGTCTAAACTCTTCTCCATGGCTGAACCTCCAAATAATATTCCTTTACGTGCTAAGGGGTATCTAGAGAGTGGGTTAGGTTTAATAACTACCCTAACACTAACGCGTACCCTAACCCTAAACCCTACCCTAACCCTAACAGGTACCCTAATCCTAACCAATACCCTATACCGAGCCCTAACCCTAACACTAACCCTAACCCTAACACTAACCCTAAACCTAACCCTAACCCATACCCTACGCCGTACCCGAAGCCCTCCCCGAACCCGTACCCTAAGCCGTACCCTAAGCCGTACCCTAAGCCTAACCCTAACCCTAGGCTACCCTTGACTGCTTCTGCCTCCAATAGATTTCCTAAGCACTAGTGTTTTAAGGAACAGCTTAAAAAGAGAATCCTAATGTGATTTCTTTATAATGGGTGTGTTCCTTATCTTATCCTAGTGTCTAAACTCTTCTCCATGGCTGGACCACAAAATAATATTCCTTTACGTGCTAAGGGGTATCTAGAGAGTGGGATAGGTTTAATAACTACCCTAACACTAACGCGTACCCTAACCCTAACCCCTACCCTAACATTAACACGTACCCTAATCCTAACCAATACCCTAAAACGAGCCCTAACACTAACACTAACCCTAACCCTAACCCTAACCCATACTCTACGCTGTACCCGAAGCCCTCCCCAAATCCGTACCCTAAGCCGTACCCTAAGCCTAACCCTAACCCTAGGCTACCCTTGACTGCTTCTGCCTCCAATAGATTTCCTAAGCACTAGTGTTTTAAGGAACAGCTTAAAAAGAGAATCGTAATGTGATTTCTTTATAATGGGTGTGTTCCTTATCTTATCCTAGTGTCTAAACTCTTCTCCATGGCTGGACCCCCAAATAATATTCCTTTACGTGCTAAGGGGTATCTAGAGAGTGGGATAGGTTTAATAACTACCCTAACACTAACGCGTACCCTAACCCTAACCCCTACCCTAACACTAACACGTACCCTAATCCTAACCAATACCCTAATCCGAGCCTTAACCCTAACACTAACCCTAACCCTAACCCTAACCCATACCCTACGCCGTACCCGAAGCCCTCCCCGAACCCGTACCCTAAGCCGTACCCTAAGCCTAACCCCAAGCCTAACCCTAACCCTTGGTTACCCTTGACTGCTTCTGCCTCCAATAGATTTCCTAAGCACTAGTATTTTAAGGAACAGCTTAAAAAGAGAATCCTAATGTGATTTCTTTATAATGGGTGTGTTCCTTATCTTATCCTAGTGTCTAAACTCTTCTCCATGGCTGGACCTCCAAATAATATTCCTTTATGTGCTAAGGGGTATCTAGAGAGTGGGATAGGTTTAATAACTACCCTAACACTAAAGCGTACCCTAACCCTAACCCCCACCCTAACCATAACACGTACCCTAATCCTAACCAATACCCTAAACCGAGCCCTAACCCTAACACTAACCCTAACCCTAACCATAACCCATACCCTACGCCGTACCCGAAGCCCTCCACGAACCCGTACCCTAAGCCGTACCCTAAGCCGTACCCTAAGCCTAACCCTAACCCTAGGCTACCCTTGACTGCTTCTGGTCCAATAGATTTCCTAAGCACTAGTGTTTTAAGGAACAGCTTAAAAAGAGAATCCTAATGTGATTTCTTTATAATGGGTGTGTTCCTAATCTTATCCTAGTGTCTAAACTCTTCTCCATGGCTGGACCTCCAAATAATATTCCTTTACGTGCTAAGGGGTATCTAGAGAGTGGGATAGCTTTAATAACTACCCTAACATTAACGCGTACCCTAACCCTAACCCCTACCCTAACCCTAACACGTACCCTAATCCTAACCAATACCGAAAACCGAGCCCTAACCCTAACACTAACACTAACCCTAACCCATACCCTACGCCGTACCCGAAACCCTCCCCGAACCCGTACCGTAAGCCGTACCCTAAGCGGTACCCTAAGCCTAACCCTAACCCTAGGCTACCCTTGACTGCTTCTGCCTCCAATAGATTTCCTAAGCACTAGTGTTTTAAGGAACAGCTTAAAAAGAGAATCCTAATGTGATTTCTTTATAATGGGTGTGTTCCTTATCTTATCCTAGTGTCTAAACTCTTCTTGATGGCTGGACCCCCAAATAATATTCCTTTACGTGCTAAGGTGTATCTAGAGAGTGGGATAGGTTTAATAACTACCCTAACCCTAACGCGTACCCTAACCCTAACCCCTACCCTAACCCTAACATGTACCCTAATCCTAACCCGTACCCTAAACCGAGCCCTAACCCTAACACTAACCCTAACCCTAACCCTAACCCAAACCCTACGCTGTTCCCGAACCCCTCCCCAAACCCGTACCCTAAGCCGTACCCTAAGCCTAACCCTAAGCCTAACCCTAACCCTAGGCTACCCTTGACTGCTTCTGCCTCCAATAGATTTCCTAAGCACTAGTGTTTTAAGGAACAGCTTAAAAAGAGAATCCTAATGTGATTTCTTTATAATGGGTGTGTTCCTTATCTTATCCTAGTGTCTAAACTCTTCTCCATGGCTGGACCCCCAAATAATATTCCTTGACGTGCTAAGGGGTATCTAGAGAGTGGGATAGGTTTAATAACTACCCTAACCCTAACGCGTACCCTAACCCTAACCCCTACCCTAACCCTAACACGTACCCTAATCCTAACCCGTACCCTAAACCGAGCCCTAACCCTAACACTAACCCTAACCCTAACCCTAACCCATACCCTACGCCGTACCCGAAGCCCTCCCTGAACCCGTACCCTAAGCCGTACTCTAAGCCTAACCCCAAGCCTAACCCTAACCCTAGGCTACCCTTGACTGCTTCTGCCTCCAATAGATTTCCTAAGCACTAGTGTTTTAAGGAACAGCTTAAAAAGAGAATCCTAATGTGATTTCTTTATAATGGGTGTGTTCCTTATCTTATCCTAGTGTCTAAACTCTTCTCCATGGCTGGACCTCCAAATAATATTCCTTTACGTGCTAAGGGGTATCTAGAGAGTGGGATAGCTTTAATAACTACCCTAACACTAACGCGTACCCTAACCCTAACCCCTACCCTAACCCTAACACGTACCGTAATCCTAACCAATACCCTAAACCGAGCCCTAACGCTAACACAAACCCTAACCCTAACCCTAACCCATACCCTACGCCGTACCCGAAGCCCTTCCCGAACCCGTACCCTAAGCCGTACCCTAAGCCGTACCCTAAGCCTAACCCTAACTTTAGGCTACCCTTGACTGCTTCTGCCTCCAATAGATTTCCTAAGCACTAGTGTTTTAAGGAACAGCTTAAAAAGAGAATCCTAATATGATTTCTTTATAATGGGTGTGTTCCTTAACTTATCCTTGTGTCTAAACTCTTCTCCATGGCTGGACCCCCAAATAATATTCCTTTACGTGCTAAGGGGTATCTAGAGAGTGGGATAGGTTTAATAACAACCCTAACCCTAATGCGTACCCTAACCCTAACCCCTACCCTAACCCTAACATGTAACCGAATCCTAACCCGCACCCTAAACGGAGCCCTAACCCTAACACTAACCCTAACCCATAGCTTACGCCGTACCCGAACCCCTCCCCGAACCCGTACCCTAAGCCGTACCCTAAGCCTAACCCCAAGCCTAACCCTAACCCTAGGCTACCCTTGACTGCTTCTGCCTCCAATAGATTTCCTAAGCACTAGTGTTTTAAGGAACAGCTTAAAAAGAGAATCCTAATGTGATTTCTTTATAATGGGTGTGTTCCTTATCTTATCCTAGTGTCTAAACTCTTCTCCATGGCTGGACCTCCAAATAATATTCCTTTACGTGCTAAGGGGTATCTAGAGAGTGGGATAGGTTTAATAACTACCCTAACCCTAACGCGTACCCTAACCCTAACCCCTACCCTAACCCTAACACGTACCCTAATGCTAACCCGTACCCTAAACCGAGCCCTAACCCTAACACTAACCCTAACCCTAACCCTAACCCATACCCTACGCTGTACCCGAAGCCCTCACCGAACCCGTACCCTAAGCCGTACCCTATGCCTAACCCTAACCCTAGGCTACCCTTGACTGCTTCTGCCTCCAATAGATTTCCTAAGCACTAGTGTTTTAAGGAACAGCTTAAAAAGAGAATCCTAATGTGATTTCTTTATAATGGGTGTGTTCCTTATCTTATCCTAGTGTCTAAACTCTTCTCCATGGCTGGACCTCAAAATAATATTCCTTTACGTGCTAAGGGGTATCTAGAGAGTGGGATAGGTTTAATAACTACCCTAACACTAACGCGTACCCTAACCCTAACCCCTACCCTAACATTAACACGTACCCTAATCCTAACCAATACCCTAAAACGAGCCCTAACACTAACACTAACCCTAACCCTAACCCTAACCCATACTCTACGCTGTACCCAAAGCCCTCCCCAAATCCGTACCCTAAGCCGTACCCTAAGCCGTACCCTAAGCCTAACCCTAACCCTAGGCTACCCTTGACTGCTTCTGCCTCCAATAGATTTCCTAAGCACTAGTGTTTTAAGGAACAGCTTAAAAAGAGAATCGTAATGTGATTTCTTTATAATGGGTGTGTTCCTTAACTTATCCTAGTGTCTAAACTCTTCTCCATGGCTGGACCCCCAAATAATATTCCTTTACGTGCTAAGGGGTATCTAGAGAGTGGGATAGGTTTAATAACTACCCTAACCCTAATGCGTACCCTAACCCTAACCCCTACCCTAACCCTAACACGTAACCGAATCCTAACCCGTACCCTAAACGGAGCCCTAACCCTAACACTAACCCTAACCCTAACCCTAACACATACCCTACGCCGTACCCGAACCCCTCCCCGAACCCGTACCCTAAGCCGTACCCTAAGCCTAACCCCAAGCCTAACCCTAACCCTAGGCTACCCTTGACTGCTTCTGCCTCCAATAGATTTCCTAAGCACTAGTGTTTTAAGGAACAGCTTAAAAAGAGAATCCTAATGTGATTTCTTTATAATGGGTGTGTTCCTTATCTTATCCTAGTGTCTAAACTCTTCTCCATGGCTGGACCTCCAAATAATATTCCTTTACGTGCTAAGGGGTATCTAGAGAGTGGGATAGGTTTAATAACTACCCGAACACTAACGGTACCCTAACCCTAACCCCTACCCTAACACTAACACGTACCCTAATCCTAACCAATACCCTAAAACGAGCCCTAACACTAACACTAACCCTAACCCTAACCCTAACCCATACCCTACGCCGTACCCGAAGCCCTCACCGAACCCGTACCCTAAGCCATACCCTAAGCCTAACCCGAAGCCTAACCCTAACCCTAGGCTACCCTTGACTGCTTCTGCCTCCAATAGATTTCCTAAGCACTAGTGTTTTAAGGAACAGCTTAAAAAGAGAATCCTAATGTGATTTCTTTATAATGGGTGTGTTCCTTATCTTATCCTAGTGTCTAAACTCTTCTCCATGGCTGAACCGCCAAATAATATTCCTTGACGTGCTAAGGTGTATCTAGAGAGTGGGATAGGTTTAATAACTACCCTAACCCTAACGCGTACCCTAACCCTAACCCCTACCCTAACCCTAACACGTACCCTAATCCTAACCCGTACCCTAAACCGAGCCCTAACCCTAACACTAACCCTAACCCTAACCCTAACCCATACCCTACGCCGTACCCGAAGCCCTCACCGAACCCGTACCCTAAGCCGTACCCTAAGCCTAACCCTAAGCCTAACCCTAACCCTAGGCTACCCTTGACTGCTTCTGCCTCCAATAGATTTCCTAAGCACTAGTGTTTTAAGGAACAACTTAAAAAGAGAATCCTAATGTGATTTCTTTATAATGGGTGTGTTCCTTATCTTATCCTAGTGTCTAAACGCTTCTCCATGGCTGCACCTCCAAATAATATTCCTTTACGTGCTAAGGGGTATCTAGAGAGTGGGATAGGTTTAATAACTACCCTAACACTAACGCGTACCCTAACCCTAACCCCTACCCTAACCCTAACACGTACCCTAATCCTAACCAATACCCTAAACCGAGCCCTAACCCTAACACTAACCCTAACCCTAACCCTAACCCATACCCTACGCCGTACCCGAAGCCCTCCCCGAACCCGTACCCTAAGCCGTACCCTAAGCCGTACGCTAAGCCTAACCCTAACCCTAGGCTACCCTTGACTGCTTCTGCCTCCAATAGATTTCCTAAGCACTAGTGTTTTAAGGAACAGCTTAAAAAGAGAATCCTAATGTGATTTCTTTATAATGTGTGTGTTCCTTATCTTATCCTAGTGTCTAAACTCTTCTCCATGGCTGGACCCCGAAATAATATTCCTTTACGTGCTAAGGTGTATCTAGAGAGTGGGATAGGTTTACTAACTACCCTAACCCTAACGCGTACCCTAACCCTAACCCCTACCCTAACCCTAACACGTACCCTAATCCTAACCCGTACCCTAAACCGAACCCTAACCCTAACACTAACCCTAACACTAACCCTAAGCCATACCCTACGCCGTACCCGAATCCCTCCCCGAACCCGTACCCTAAGCCGTACCCTAAGCCTAACCCTAAGCCTAACCCTAATCCTAGGCTACCCTTGACTGCTTCTGCCTCCAATAGATTTCCTAAGCACTAGTGTTTTAAGGAACAACTTAAAAAGAGAATCCTAATGTGATTTCTTTATAATGGGTGTGTTCCTTATCTTATCCTAGTGTCTAAATTCTTCTCCATGGCTGGACCTCCAAATAATATTCCTTTACGTGCTAAGGGGTATCTAGAGAGTGGGATAGCTTTAATAACTACCCTAACACTAACGCGTACCCTAACCCTAACCCCTACCCTAACCCTAACACGTACCCTAATCCTAACCAAAACCCTAAACCGAGCCCTAACCCTAACACTAAACCTAACCCTAACCCTAACCCATACCCTACGCCGTACCCGAAGCCATCCCCGAACCCGTACCCTAAGCCGTACCCTAAGCCGTAACCTAAGCCTAACCCTAACCCTAGGCTACCCTTGACTGCTTCTGCCTCCAATAGATTTCCTAAGCACTAGTGTTTTAAGGAACAGCTTAAAAAGAGAATCCTAATGTGATTTCTTTACAATGGGTGTGTTCCTTATCTTATCCTAGTGTCTAAACTCTTCTCCATGGCTGGACCTCCAAATAATATTCCTTTACGTGCTAAGGGGTAACTAGAGACTGGGATAGGTTTAATAACTACCCTAACACTAACGCGTACCCTAACCCTAACCCCTACCCTAACCCTAACACGTACCCTAATCCTAACCAATACCCTAAACCGAGCCCTAACCCTAACACTAACCCTAACCGTAACCCTAACCCATACCCTACGCCGTACCCGAAGCCCTCCCCGAACCGGTACCCTAAGCCGTACCCTAAGCCGTACCCTAAGCCTAACCCTAACCCTAGGCTACCCTTGACTGCTTCTGCCTCCAATAGATTTTCTAAGCACTAGTGTTTTAAGGAACAGCTTAAAAAGAGAATCCTAATGTGATTTCTTTATAATGGGTGTGTTCCTTATCTTATCCTAGTGTCTAAACTCTTCTCCATGGCTGGACCGCCAAATAATATTCCTTGACGTGCTAAGGTGTATCTAGAGAGTGGGATAGGTTTAATAACTACCCTAACCCTAACGCGTACCCTAACCCTAACCCCTACCCTAACCCTAACACGTACCCTAATCCTAACCCGTACCCTAAACCGAGCCCTAACCCTAACACTAACCCTAACCCTAACCCTAACCCATACCCTACGCCGTACCCGAAGCCCTCACCGAACCCGTACCCTAAGCCATACCCTAAGCCTAACCCGAAGCCTAACCCTAACCCTAGGCTACCCTTGACTGCTTCTGCCTCCAATAGATTTCCTAAGCACTAGTGTTTTAAGGAACAGCTTAAAAAGAGAATCCTAATGTGATTTCTTTATAATGGGTGTGTTCCTTATCGTATCCTAGTGTCTAAACTCTTCTCCATGGCTGGACCTCCAAATAATATTCCTTTACGTGCTAAGGGGTGTCTAGAGACTGGGATAGGTTTAATAACTACCCTAACACTAATGCGTACCCTAACCCTAACCCCTACCCTAACCCTAACACGTACCCTAATCCTAACCAATACCCTAAACCGAGCCCTAACCCTAACACTAACCCTAACCCTAACCCTAACCCATACCCTACGCCGTACCCGAAGCCCTCCCCGAACCCGTACCCTAAGCCGTACCCTAAGCCGTACCCTAAGCCTAACCCTAACCCTAGGCTACCCTTGACTGCTTCTGCCTCCAATAGATTTCCTAAGCACTAGTGTTTTAAGGAACAGCTTAAAAAGAGAATCCTAATGTGATTTCTTTATAATGGGTGTGTTCCTTATCTTATCCTAGTGTCTAAACTCTTCTCCATGGCTGAACCGCCAAATAATATTCCTTGACGTGCTAAGGTGTATCTAGAGAGTGGGATAGGTTTAATAACTACCCTAACCCTAACGCGTACCCTAACCCTAACCCCTACCCTAACCCTAACACGTACCCTAATCCTAACCCGTACCCTAAACCGAGCCCTAACCCTAACACTAACCCTAACCCTAACCCTAACCCATACCCTACGCCGTACCCGAAGCCCTCACCGAACCCGTACCCTAAGCCGTACCCTAAGCCTAACCCTAAGCCTAACCCTAACCCTAGGCTACCCTTGACTGCTTCTGCCTCCAATAGATTTCCTAAGCACTAGTGTTTTAAGGAACAACTTAAAAAGAGAATCCTAATGTGATTTCTTTATAATGGGTGTGTTCCTTATCTTATCCTAGTGTCTAAACGCTTCTCCATGGCTGCACCTCCAAATAATATTCCTTTACGTGCTAAGGGGTATCTAGAGTGTGGGATAGGTTTAATAACTACCCTAACACTAACGCGTACCCTAACCCTAACCCCTACCCTAACCCTAACACGTACCCTAATCCTAACCAATACCCTAAACCGAGCCCTAACCCTAACACTAACCCTAACCCTAACCCTAACCCATACCCTACGCCGTACCCGAAGCCCTCCCCGAACCCGTACCCTAAGCCGTACCCTAAGCCGTACGCTAAGCCTAACCCTAACCCTAGGCTACCCTTGACTGCTTCTGCCTCCAATAGATTTCCTAAGCACTAGTGTTTTAAGGAACAGCTTAAAAAGAGAATCCTAATGTGATTTCTTTATAATGGGTGTGTTCCTTATCTTATCCTAGTGTCTAAACTCTTCTCCATGGCTGGACCCCGAAATAATATTCCTTTACGTGCTAAGGTGTATCTAGAGAGTGGGATAGGTTTACTAACTACCCTAACCCTAACGCGTACCCTAACCCTAACCCCTACCCTAACCCTAACACGTACCCTAATCCTAACCCGTACCCTAAACCGAGCCCTAACCCTAACACTAACCCTAACCCTAACCCTAACCCATACCCTACGCCGTACCCGAAGCCCTCCCCGAACCCGTACCCTAAGCCGTACCCTAAGCCGTACCCTATGCCTAACCTTAACCCTAGGCTACCCTTGACTGCTTCTGCCTCCAATAGATTTCCTAAGCACTAGTGTTTTAAGGAACAGCTTAAAAAGAGAATCCTAATGTGATTTCTTTATAATGGGTGTGTTCCTTATCTTATCCTAGTGTCTAAACTCTTCTCCATGGCTGGACCTCCAAATAATATTCCTTTATGTGCTAAGGGGTATCTAGAGAGTGGGATAGCTTTAATAACTACCCTAACATTAACGCGTACCCTAACCCTAACCCCTACCCTAACCCTAACACGTACCCTAATCCTAACCAATACCGAAAACCGAGCCCTAACCCTAACACTAACACTAACCCTAACCCATACCCTACGCCGTAACCGAAACCCTCCCCAAACCCGTACCGTAATCCGTACCCTAAGCCGTACCCTAAGCCTAACCCTAACCCTAGGCTACCCTTGACTGCTTCTGCCTCCAATAGATTTCCTAAGCACTAGTGTTTTAAGGAACAGCTTAAAAAGAGAATCCTAATGTGATTTCTTTATATTGGGTGCGTTCCTTATCTTATCCTAGTGTCTATACTCTTCTCCATGGCTGGACCTCCAAATAATATTCCTTTACGTGCTAAGGGGTATCTAGAGAGTGGGATAGGTTTAATAACTACCCTAACACTAACGCGTACCCTAACCCTAACCCCTACCCTAACACTAACACGTACCCTAATCCTAACCAATACCCTAAACCGAGCCCTAACCCTAACACTAACCCTAACCCTAACCCTAACCCATACCCTACGCCGTACCCGAAGCCCTCCCCGAACCCGTACCCTAAGCCGTACCCTAAGCCTAACCCCAAGCCTAACCCTAACCCTTGGTTACCCTTGACTGCTTCTGCCTCCAATAGATTTCCTAAGCACTAGTATTTTAAGGAACAGCTTAAAAAGTGAATCCTAATGTGATTTCTTTATAATGGGTGTGTTCCTTATCTTATCCTAGTGTCTAAACTCTTCTCCATGGCTGGACCTCCAAATAATATTCCTTTATGTGCTAAGGGGTATCTAGAGAGTGGGATAGCTTTAATAACTACCCTAACATTAACGCGTACCCTAACCCTAACCCCTACCCTAACCCTAACACGTACCCTAATCCTAACCAATACCGAAAACCGAGCCCTAACCCTAACACTAACACTAACCCTAACCCATACCCTACGCCGTACCCGAAACCCTCCCCGAACCCGTACCGTAAGCCGTACCCTAAGCGGTACCCTAAGCCTAACCCTAACCCTAGGCTACCCTTGACTGCTTCTGCCTCCAATAGATTTCCTAAGCACTAGTGTTTTAAGGAACAGCTTAAAAAGAGAATCCTAATGTGATTTCTTTATAATGGGTGTGTTCCTTATCTTATCCTAGTGTCTAAACTCTTCTTGATGGCTGGACCCCCAAATAATATTCCTTTACGTGCTAAGGTGTATCTAGAGAGTGGGATAGGTTTAATAACTACCCTAACCCTAACGCGTACCCTAACCCTAACCCCTACCCTAACCCTAACATGTACCCTAATCCTAACCCGTACCCTAAACCGAGCCCTAACCCTAACACTAACCCTAACCCTAACCCTAACCCAAACCCTACGCCGTTCCCGAACCCCTCCCCAAACCCGTACCCTAAGCCGTACCCTAAGCCTAACCCTAAGCCTAACACTAACCCTAGGCTACCCTTGACTGCTTCTGCCTCCAATAGATTTCCTAAGCACTAGTGTTTTAAGGAACAGCTTAAAAAGAGAATCCTAATGTGATTTCTTTATAATGGGTGTGTTCCTTATCTTATCCTAGTGTCTAAACTCTTCTCCATGGCTGGACCCCCAAATAATATTCCTTTACGTGCTAAGGGGTATCTAGAGAGTGGGATAGGTTTAATAACTACCCTAACCCTAACGCGTACCCTAACCCTAACCCCTACCCTAACCCTAACACGTACCCTAATCCTAACCCGTACCCTAAACCGAGCCCTAACCCTAACACTAACCCTAATCCTAACCCTAACCCATACCCTACGCCGTACCCGAAGCCCTCCCCGAACCCGTACCCTAAGCCGTACTCTAAGCCTAACCCCAAGCCTAACCCTAACCCTAGGCTACCCTTGACTGCTTCTGCCTCCAATAGATTTCCTAAGCACTAGTGTTTTAAGGAACAGCTTAAAAAGAGAATCCTAATGTGATTTCTTTATAATGGGTGTGTTCCTTATCTTATCCTAGTGTCTAAACTCTTCTCCATGGCTGGACCTCCAAATAATATTCCTTTACGTGCTAAGGGGTATCTAGAGAGTGGGATAGCTTTAATAACTACCCTAACACTAACGCGTACCCTAACCCTAACCCCTACCCTAACCCTAAAACGTACCGTAATCCTAAACAATACCCTAAACCGAGCCCTAACGCTAACACAAACCCTAACCCTAACCCTAACCCATACCCTACGCCGTACCCGAAGCCCTTCCCGAACCCGTACCCTAAGCCGTACCCTAAGCCGTACCCTAAGCCTAACCCTAACTTTAGGCTACCCTTGACTGCTTCTGCCTCCAATAGATTTCCTAAGCACTAGTGTTTTAAGGAACAGCTTAAAAAGAGAATCCTAATGTGATTTCTTTATAATGGGTGTGTTCCTTAACTTATACTTGTGTCTAAACTCTTCTCCATGGCTGGACGCCCAAATAATATTCCTTTACGTGCTAAGGGGTATCTAGAGAGTGGGATAGGTTTAATAACAACCCTAACCCTAATGCGTACCCTAACCCTAACCCCTACCCTAACCCTAACATGTAACCGAATCCTAACCCGCACCCTAAACGGAGCCCTAACCCTAACACTAACCCGAACCCATAGCTTACGCCGTGCCCGAACCCCTCCCCGAACCCGTACCCTAAGCCGTACCCTAAGCCTAACCCCAAGCCTAACCCTAACCCTAGGCTACCCTTGACTGCTTCTGCCTCCAATAGATTTCCTAAGCACTAGTGTTTTAAGGAACAGCTTAAAAAGAGAATCCTAATGTGATTTCTTTATAATGGGTGTGTTCCTTATCTTATCCTACTGTCTAAACTCTTCTCCATGGCTGGACCTCCAAATAATATTCCTTTATGTGCTAAGGGGTATCTAGAGAGTGGGATAGGTTTAATAACTACCCTAACCCTAACGCGTACCCTAACCCTAACCCCTACCCTAACCCTAACACGTACCCTAATCCTAACCCGTACCCTAAACCGAGCCCTAACCCTAACACTAACCCTAACCCTAACCCTAACCCATACCATACGCCGTACCCGAAGCCCTCACCGAACCTGTACCCTAAGCCGTACCCTAAGCCGTACCCTATGCCTAACCCTAACCCTAGGCTACCCTTGACTGCTTCTGCCTCCAATAGATTTCCTAAGCACTAGTGTTTTAAGGAACAGCTTAAAAAGAGAATCCTAATGTGATTTCTTTATAATGGGTGTGTTCCTTATCTTATCCTAGTGTCTAAACTCTTCTCCATGGCTGGACCTCCAAATAATATTCCTTTACGTGCTAAGGGGTATCTAGAGAGTGGGATAGGTTTAATAACTACCCTAACACTAACGCGTACCCTAACCCTAACCCCTACCCTAACCCTAACACGTACCCTAATCCTAACCAATACCCTAAACCGAGCCCTAACGCTAACACTAACCCTAACCCTAACCCTAACCCATACCCTACGCCGTACCCGAAGCCCTTCCCGAACCCGTACCCTAAGCCGTACCCTAAGCCGTACCCTAAGCCTAACCCTAACTTTAGGCTACCCTTGACTGCTTCTGCCTCCAATAGATTTCCTAAGCACTAGTGTTTTAAGGAACAGCTTAAAAAGAGAATCCTAATGTGATTTCTTTATAATGGGTGTGTTCCTTAACTTATCCTAGTGTCTAAACTCTTCTCCATGGCTGGACCCCCAAATAATATTCCTTTACGTGCTAAGGGGTATCTAGAGAGTGGGATAGGTTTAATAACTACCGTAACCCTAATGCGTACCCTAACCCTAACCCCTACCCTAACCCTAACACATAACCGAATCCTAACCCGTACCCTAAACGGAGCCCTAACCCTAACACTAACCCTAACCCTAACCCTAACACATAACCTACGCCGTACCCGAACCCCTCCCCGAACCCGTACCCTAAGCCATACTCTAAGCCTCACCCCAAGCCTAACCCTAACCCTAGGCTACCCTTGACTGCTTCTGCCTCCAATAGATTTCCTAAGCACTAGTGTTTTAAGGAACAGCTTAAAAAGAGAATCCTAATGTGATTTCTTTATAATGGGTGTGTTCCTTATCTTATCCTAGTGTCTAAACTCTTCTCCATGGCTGGACCTCCAAATAATATTCCTTTATGTGCTAAGGGGTATCTAGAGAATGGGATAGGTTTAATAACTACCCTAACACTAACGCATACCCTAACCCAAACCCCTACCCTAACCATAACACGTACCTTAATCCTAACCAATACCCTAAACCGAGCCCTAACCCTAACACTAACCCTAACCCTAACCCTAACCCATACCCTACGCCGTACCCGAAGCCCTCCCCAAACCCGTACCCTAAGCCGTACCCTAAGCCGTACCCTAAGCCTAACCCTAACCCTAGGCTACCCTTGACTGCTTCTGCCTCCAATAGATTTCCTAAGCACTAGTGTTTTAAGGAACAGCTTAAAAAGAGAATCCTAATGTGATTTCTTTATAATGGGTGTGTTCCTTATCTTATCCTAGTGTCTAAACTCTTCTCCATGGCTGGACCTCCAAATAATATTCCTTTACGTGCTAAGGGGTATCTAGAGACTGGGATAGGTTTAATAACTACCCTAACACTAACGCGTACCCTAACCCTAAACCCTACCCTAACCCTAACACGTACCCTAATCCTAACCAATACCCTATACCGAGCCCTAACCCTAACACTAACCCTAACCCTAACCCTAACCCATACCCTACGCCGTACCAGAAGCCCTCCACGAACCCGTACCCTAAGCCGTACCCTAAGCCTAACCCTAAGCCTAACCCTAACCCTAGGCTACCCTTGACTGCTTCTGCCTCCAATAGATTTCCTAAGCACTAGTGTTTTAAGGAACAGCTTAAAAAGAGAATCCTAATGTGATTTCTTTATAATGGGTGTGTTCCTTATCTTATCCTAGTGTCTAAACTCTTCTCCATGGCTGGACCTCCAAATAATATTCCTTTACGTGCTAAGGGGTATCTAGAGCGTGGGTTAGGTTTAATAACTACCCTAACACTAACGCGTACCCTAACCCTAAACCCTACCCTATCGCTAACTCGTACCCTAATCCTAACCAATACCCTAAACCGAGCCCTAACCCTAACACTAACCCTAACCCTAACCCTAACCCATACCCTACACCGTACCCGAAGCCCTCCCTGAACCCGTACCCTAAGCCGTACCCTAAGCCGTACGCTAAGCCTAACCCTAACCCTAGGCTACCCTTGACTGCTTCTGCCTCCAATAGATTTCCTAAGCACTAGTGTTTTAAGGAACAGCTTAAAAAGAGAATCCTAATGTGATTTCTTTATAATGGGTGTGTTCCTTATCTTATCCTAGTGTGTAAACTCTTCTCCATGGCTGGACCCCGAAATAATATTCCTTTACGTGCTAAGGTGTATCTAGAGAGTGGGATAGTTTTACTAACTACCCTAACCCTAACGCGTACCCTAACCCTAACCCCTACCCTAACCCTAACACGTACCCTAATCCTAACCCGTACCCTAAACCGAACCCTAACCCTAACACTAACCCTAACACTAACCCTAAGCCATACCCTACGCCGTACCCGAATCCCTCACCGAACCCGTACCCTAAGCCGTACCCTAAGCCTAACCCTAAGCCTAACCCTAACCCTAGGCTACCCTTGACTGCTTCTGCCTCCAATAGATTTCCTAAGCACTAGTGTTTTAAGGAACAGCTTAAAAAGAGAATCCTAATGTGATTTCTTTATAATGTGTGTGTTCCTTATCTTATCCTACTGTCTAAACTCTTCTCCATGGCTGGACCTCCAAATAATATTCCTTTACGTGCTGAGGGGTATCTAGAGAGTGGGATAGGTTTAATAACTACCCTAACACTAACGCGTACCCTAACCCTAACCCCTACCCTAACACTAACTCGTACCCTAATCCTAAACAATACCCTAAACCGAGCCCTAACCCTAACACTAACCCTAACCCTAACCCTAACCCATACCCTACGCCGTACCCGAAGCCCTCCCCCAACCCGTACCCTAAGCCGTACCCTAAGCCTAACACTAACCCTAGGCTACCCTTGACTGCTTCTGCCTCCAATAGATTTCCTAAGCACTAGTGTTTTAAGGAACAGCTTAAAAAGAGAATCCCAATGTGATTTCTTTATAATGGGTGTGTTCCTTATCTTATCCTAGTGTGTAAACTCTTCTCCATGGCTGGACCTCCAAATAATATTCCTTTACGTGCTAAGGGGTATCTAGAGAGTGGGTTAGGTTTAATAACTACCCTAACACTAATGCGTACCCTAACCCTAACCCCTACCCTATCGCTAACACGTACCCTAATCCTAACCAATACCCTAAACCTAGCCCTAACCCTAACACTAACCCTAACCCTAACCCATACCCTACGCCGTACCAGAAGCCCTCCCCGAACCCGTACCCTAAGCCGTACCCTAAGCCTAACCCTAAGCCTAACCCTAAACGTAGGCTACCCTTGACTGCTTCTGCCTCCAATAGATTTCCTAAGCACTAGTGTTTTAAGGAACAACTTAAAAAGAGAATCCTAATGTGATTTCTTTATAATGGGTGTGTTCCTTATCTTATCCTAGTGTCTAAACTCTTCTCCATGGCTGCACCTCCAAATAATATTCCTTTACGTGCTAAGGGGTATCTAGAGAGTGGGATAGGTTTAATAACTACCCTAACACTAACGCGTACCCTAACCCTAACCCCTACCCTAACCCTAACACGTACCCTAATCCTAACCAATACCCTAAACCGAGCCCTAACCCTAACACTAACCCTAACCCTAACCCTAACCCATACCCTACACCGTACCCGAAGCCCTCCCTGAACCCGTACCCTAAGCCGTACCCTAAGCCGTACGCTAAGCCTAACCCTAACCCTAGGCTACCCTTGACTGCTTCTGCCTCCAATAGATTTCATAAGCACTAGTGTTTTAAGGAACAGCTTAAAAAGAGAATCCTAATGTGATTTCTTTATAATGGGTGTGTTCCTTATCTTATCCTAGTGTCTAAACTCTTCTCCATGGCTGGACCCCGAAATAATATTCCTTTACGTGCTAAGGTGTATCTAGAGAGTGGGATAGTTTTACTAACTACCCTAACCCTAACGCGTACCCTAACCCTAACCCCTACCCTAACCCTAACACGTACCCTAATCCTAACCCGTACCCTAAACCGAACCCTAACCCTAACACTAACCCTAACACTAACCCTAAGCCATACCCTACGCCGTACCCGAATCCCTCACCGAACCCGTACCCTAAGCCGTACCCTAAGCCTAACCCTAAGCCTAACCCTAACCCTAGGCTACCCTTGACTGCTTCTGCCTCCAATAGATTTCCTAAGCACTAGTGTTTTAAGGAACAGCTTAAAAAGAGAATCCTAATGTGATTTCTTTATAATGTGTGTGTTCCTTATCTTATCCTACTGTCTAAACTCTTCTCCATGGCTGGACCTCCAAATAATATTCCTTTACGTGCTGAGGGGTATCTAGAGAGTGGGATAGGTTTAATAACTACCCTAACACTAACGCGTACCCTAACCCTAACCCCTACCCTAACACTAACTCGTACCCTAATCCTAAACAATACCCTAAACCGAGCCCTAACCCTAACACTAACCCTAACCCTAACCCTAACCCATACCCTACGCCGTACCCGAAGCCCTCCCCGAACCCGTACCCTAAGCCGTACCCTAAGCCTAACACTAACCCTAGGCTACCCTTGACTGCTTCTGCCTCCAATAGATTTCCTAAGCACTAGTGTTTTAAGGAACAGCTTAAAAAGAGAATCCCAATGTGATTTCTTTATAATGGGTGTGTTCCTTATCTTATCCTAGTGTGTAAACTCTTCTCCATGGCTGGACCTCCAAATAATATTCCTTTACGTGCTAAGGGGTATCTAGAGAGTGGGTTAGGTTTAATAACTACCCTAACACTAATGCGTACCCTAACCCTAACCCCTACCCTATCGCTAACACGTACCCTAATCCTAACCAATACCCTAAACCTAGCCCTAACCCTAACACTAACCCTAACCCTAACCCATACCCTACGCCGTACCAGAAGCCCTCCCCGAACCCGTACCCTAAGCCGTACCCTAAGCCTAACCCTAAGCCTAACCCTAAACGTAGGCTACCCTTGAATCCTTCTGCCTCCAATAGATTTCCTAAGCAGTAGTGTTTTAAGGAACAGCTTAAAAAGAGAATCCTAATGTGATTTCTTTATAATGGGTGTGTTCCTTATCTTATCCTAGTGTCTAAACTCTTCTCCATGGCTGGACCTCCAAATAATATTCCTTTACGTGCTAAAGGGTATCTAGAGAGTGGGATAGGTTTAATAACTACCCTAACACTAACGCCTACCCTAACCCTAACCCCTACCCTAACCCTAACACGTACCCTAATCCTAACCAATACCCTAAACCGAGCCCTAACCCTAACACTATCCCTAACCCGAACCCTAACCCATACCCTATGCCGTACCCGAAGCCCTCCCCGAACCGGTACCCTAAGCCGTAACCTAAGCCGTACCCTAAGCCTAACCCTAACCCTAGGCTACCCTTGACTGCTTCTGCCTCCAATAGATTTCCTAAGCACTAGTGTTTTAAGGAACAGCTTAAAAAGAGAATCCTAATGTGATTTCTTCATAATGGGTGTGTTCCTTATCTTATCCTAGTGTCTAAACTCTTCTCCATGGCTGGACCTCAAAATAATATTCCTTTACGTGCTAAGGGGTATCTAGAGAGTGGGATAGGTTTAATAACTACCCTAACACTAACGCGTACCCTAACCCTAACCCCTACCCTAACATTAACACGTACCCTAATCCTAACCAATACCCTAAAACGAGCCCTAACACTAACACTAACCCTAACCCTAACCCTAACCCATACTCTACGCTGTACCCGAAGCCCTCCCCAAATCCGTACCCTAAGCCGTACCCTAAGCCGTACCCTAAGCCTAACCCTAACCCTAGGCTACCCTTGACTGCTTCTGCCTCCAATAGATTTCCTAAGCACTAGTGTTTTAAGGAACAGCTTAAAAAGAGAATCGTAATGTGATTTCTTTATAATGGGTGTGTTCCTTACCTTATCCTAGTGTCTAAACTCTTCTCCATGGCTGGACCCCCAAATAATATTCCTTTACATGCTAAGGTGTATCTAGAGAGTGGAATAGGTTTAATAACTACCCTAACCCTAACGCGTACCCTAACCCTAACCCCTACCCTAACCATAACACGTACCTTAATCCTAACCAATACCCTAAACCGAGCCCTAACCCTAACACTAACCCTAACCCTAACCCTAACCCATACCCTACGCCGTACCCGAAGCCCTCCCCAAACCCGTACCCTAAGCCGTACCCTAAGCCGTACCCTAAGCCTAACCCTAACCCTAGGCTACCCTTGACTGCTTCTGCCTCCAATAGATTTCCTAAGCACTAGTGTTTTAAGGAACAGCTTAAAAAGAGAATCCTAATGTGATTTCTTTATAATGGGTGTGTTCCTTATCTTATCCTAGTGTCTAAACTCTTCTCCATGGCTGGACCTCCAAATAATATTCCTTTACGTGCTAAGGGGTATCTAGAGACTGGGATAGGTTTAATAACTACCCTAACACTAACGCGTACCCTAACCCTAACCCCTACCCTAACCCTAACACGTACCCTAATCCTAACCAATACCCTAAACCGAGCCCTAACCCTAACACTAACCCTAACCCTAACCCTAACCCATACCCTACGCCGTACCCGAAGCCCTCCCCGAACCGGTACCCTAAGCCGTACCCTAAGCCGTACCCTAAGCCTAACCCTAACCCTAGGCTACCCTTGACTGCTTCTGCCTCCAATAGATTTTCTAAGCACTAGTGTTTTAAGGAACAACTTAAAAAGAGAATCCTAAAGTGATTTCTTTATAATGGGTGTGTTCCTTATCTTATCCTAGTGTCTAAACTCTTCTCCATGGCTGGACCTCCAAATAATATTCCTTTACGTGCTAAGGGGTATCTAGAGAGTGGGTTAGGTTTAATAACTACCCTAACACTAACGCGTACCCTAACCCTAAACCCTACCCTAACCCTAACACGTACCCTAATCCTAACCAATACCCTATACCGAGCCCTAACCCTAACACTCACCCTAACCCTAACCCTAACCCATACCCTACGCCATACCAGAAGCCCTCCACGAACCCGTACCCTAAGCCGTACCCTAAGCCTAACCCTAAGCCTAACCCTAACCCTAGGCTACCCTTGACTGCTTCTGCCTCCAATAGATTTCCTAAGCACTAGTGTTTTAAGGAACAGCTTAAAAAGAGAATCCTAATGTGATTTCTTTATAATGGGTGTGTTCCTTATCTTATCCTAGTGTCTAAACTCTTCTCCATGGCTGGACCTCCAAATAATATTCCTTTACGTGCTAAGGGGTATCTAGAGAGTGGGTTAGGTTTAATAACTACCCTAACACTAACGCGTACCCTAACCCTAAACCCTACCCTATCGCTAACTCGTACCCTAATCCTAACCCGTACCCTAAACCGAGCCCTAACCCTAACACTAACCCTAACCCTAACCCTAACCCATACCCTACGCCGTACCCGAAGCCCTCCCCGAACCCGTACCCTAAGCCGTACCCTAAGCCGTACCCTAAGCCTAACCCTAACCCTAGGCTTCCCTTGACTGCTTCTGCCTCCAATAGATTTCCTAAGCACTAGTGTTTTAAGGAACAGCTTAAAAAGAGAATCCTAATGTGATTTCTTTATAATGGGTGTGTTCCTTATCTTATCCTAGTGTCTAAACTCTTCTCCATGGCTGAACCGCCAAATAATATTCCTTGACGTGCTAAGGTGTATCTAGAGAGTGGGATAGGTTTAATAACTACCCTAACCCTAACGCGTACCCTAACCCTATCCCCTACCCTAACCCTAACACGTACCCTAATCCTAACCCGTACCCTAAACCGAGCCCTAACCCTAACACTAACCCTAACCCTAACCCTAACCCATACCCTACGCCGTACCCGAAGCCCTCACCGAACCCGTACCCTAAGCCGTACCCTAAGCCTAACCCCTACCCTAACCCTAACACGTACCCTAATCCTAACCAATACCGAAAACCGAGCCCTAACCCTAACACTAACACTAACCCTAACCCATACCCTACGCCGTACCCGAAACCCTCCCCGAACCCGTACCGTAAGCCGTACCCTAAGCGGTACCCTAAGCCTAACCCTAACCCTAGGCTACCCTTGACTGCTTCTGCCTCCAATAGATTTCCTAAGCACTAGTGTTTTAAGGAACAGCTTAAAAAGAGAATCCTAATGTGATTTCTTTATAATGGGTGTGTTCCTTATCTTATCCTAGTGTCTAAACTCTTCTTGATGGCTGGACCCCCAAATAATATTCCTTTACGTGCTAAGGTGTATCTAGAGAGTGGGATAGGTTTAATAACTACCCTAACCCTAACGCGTACCCTAACCCTAACCCCTACCCTAACCCTAACATGTACCCTAATCCTAACCCGTACCCTAAACCGAGCCCTAACCCTAACACTAACCCTAACCCTAACCCTAACCCAAACCCTACGCCGTTCCCGAACCCCTCCCCAAACCCGTACCCTCAGCCGTACCCTAAGCCTAACCCTAAGCCTAACCCTAACCCTAGGCTACCCTTGACTGCTTCTGCCTCCAATAGATTTCCTAAGCACTAGTGTTTTAAGGAACAGCTTAAAAAGAGAATCCTAATGTGATTTCTTTATAATGGGTGTGTTCCTTATCTTATCCTAGTGTCTAAACTCTTCTCCATGGCTGGACCCCCAAATAATATTCCTTTACGTGCTAAGGGGTATCTAGAGAGTGGGATAGGTTTAATAACTACCCTAACCCTAACGCGTACCCTAACCCTAACCCCTACCCTAACCCTAACACGTACCCTAATCCTAACCCGTACCCTAAACCGAGCCCTAACCCTAACACTAACCCTAACCCTAACCCTAACCCATACCCTACGCCGTACCCGAAGCCCTCCCCGAATCCGTACCCTAAGCCGTACTCTAAGCCTAACCCCAAGCCTAACCCTAACCCTAGGCTACCCTTGACTGCTTCTGCCTCCAATAGATTTCCTAAGCACTAGTGTTTTAAGGAACAGCTTAAAAAGAGAATCCTAATGTGATTTCTTTATAATGGGTGTGTTCCTTATCTTATCCTAGTGTCTAAACTCTTCTCCATGGCTGGACCTCCAAATAATATTCCTTTACGTGCTAAGGGGTATCTAGAGAGTGGGATAGCTTTAATAACTACCCTAACACTAACGCGTACCCTAACCCTAACCCCTACCCTAACCCTAAAACGTACCGTAATCCTAACCAATACCCTAAACCGAGCCCTAACGCTAACACAAACCCTAACCCTAACCCTAACCCATACCCTACGCCGTACCCGAAGCCCTTCCCGAACCCGTACCCTAAGCCGTACCCTAAGCCGTACCCTAAGCCTAACCCTAACTTTAGGCTACCCTTGACTGCTTCTGCCTCCAATAGATTTCCTAAGCACTAGTGTTTTAAGGAACAGCTTAAAAAGAGAATCCTAATGTGATTTCTTTATAATGGGTGTGTTCCTTAACTTATCCTTGTGTCTAAACTCTTCTCCATGGCTGGACGCCCAAATAATATTCCTTTACGTGCTAAGGGGTATCTAGAGAGTGGGATAGGTTTAATAACAACCCTAACCCTAATGCGTACCCTAACCCTAACCCCTACCCTAACCCTAACATGTAACCGAATCCTAACCCGCACCCTAAACGGAGCCCTAACCCTAACACTAACCCGAACCCATAGCTTACGCCGTGCCCGAACCCCTCCCCGAACCCGTACCCTAAGCCGTACCCTAAGCCTAACCCCAAGCCTAACCCTAACCCTAGGCTACCCTTGACTGCTTCTGCCTCCAATAGATTTCCTAAGCACTAGTGTTTTAAGGAACAGCTTAAAAAGAGAATCCTAATGTGATTTCTTTATAATGGGTGTGTTCCTTATCTTATCCTAGTGTCTAAACTCTTCTCCATGGCTGGACCTCCAAATAATATTCCTTTACGTGCTAAGGGGTATCTAGAGAGTGGGATAGGTTTAATAACTACCCTAACCCTAACGCGTACCCTAACCCTAACCCCTACCCTAACCCTAACACGTACCCTAATCCTAACCCGTACCCTAAACCGAGCCCTAACCCTAACACTAACCCTAACCCTAACCCTAACCCATACCCTACGCCGTACCCGAAGCCCTCACCGAACCTGTACCCTAAGCCGTACCCTAAGCCGTACCCTATGCCTAACCCTAACCCTAGGCTACCCTTGACTGCTTCTGCCTCCAATAGATTTCCTAAGCACTAGTGTTTTAAGGAACAGCTTAAAAAGAGAATCCTAATGTGATTTCTTTATAATGGGTGTGTTCCTTATCTTATCCTAGTGTCTAAACTCTTCTCCATGGCTGGACCTCAAAATAATATTCCTTTACGTGCTAAGGGGTATCTAGAGAGTGGGATAGGTTTAATAACTACCCTAACACTAACGCGTACCCTAACCCTAACCCCTACCCTAACATTAACACGTACCCTAATCCTAACCAATACCCTAAAACGAGCCCTAACACTAACACTAACCCTAACCCTAACCCTAACCCATACTCTACGCTGTACCCGAAGCCCTCCCCAAATCCGTACCCTAAGCCGTACCCTAAGCCGTACCCTAAGCCTAACCCTAACCCTAGGCTACCCTTGACTGCTTCTGCCTCCAATAGATTTCCTAAGCACTAGTGTTTTAAGGAACAGCTTAAAAAGAGAATCGTAATGTGATTTCTTTATAATGGGTGTGTTCCTTACCTTATCCTAGTGTCTAAACTCTTCTCCATGGCTGGACCCCCAAATAATATTCCTTTACATGCTAAGGTGTATCTAGAGAGTGGAATAGGTTTAATAACTACCCTAACCCTAACGCGTACCCTAACCCTAACCCCTACCCTAACCCTAACATGTACCCTAATCCTAACCCGTACCCTAAACCGAGCCCTAACCCTAACACTAACCCTAACCCTAACCCTAACCCATACCCTACGCCGTACCCGAAGCCCTCCCCGAACCCGTACCCTAAGCCGTACTCTAAGCCTCACCCCAAGCCTAACCCTAACCCTAGGCTACCCTTGACTGCTTCTGCCTCCAATAGATTTCCTAAGCACTAGTGTTTTAAGGAACAGCTTAAAAAGAGAATCCTAATGTGATTTCTTTATAATGGGTGTGTTCCTTATCTTATCCTAGTGTCTAAACTCTTCTCCATGGCTGGACCTCCAAATAATATTCCTTTACGTGCTAAGGGGTATCTAGAGAGTGGGATAGGTTTAATAACTACCCTAACACTAACGCGTACCCTAACCCTAACCCCTACCCTAACCCTAACACGTACCCTAATCCTAACCAATACCCTAAACCGAGCCCTAACGCTAACACTAACCCTAACCCTAACCCTAACCCATACCCTACGCCGTACCCGAAGCCCTTCCCGAACCCGTACCCTAAGCCGTACCCTAAGCCGTACCCTAAGCCTAACCCTAACTTTAGGCTACCCTTGACTGCTTCTGCCTCCAATAGATTTCCTAAGCACTAGTGTTTTAAGGAACAGCTTAAAAAGAGAATCCTAATGTGATTTCTTTATAATGGGTGTGTTCCTTAACTTATCCTAGTGTCTAAACTCTTCTCCATGGCTGGACCCCCAAATAATATTCCTTTACGTGCTAAGGGGTATCTAGAGAGTGGGATAGGTTTAATAACTACCCTAACCCTAATGCGTACCCTAACCCTAACCCCTACCCTAACCCTAACACATAACCGAATCCTAACCCGTACCCTAAACGGAGCCCTAACCCTAACACTAACCCTAACCCTAACCCTAACACATACCCTACGCCGTACCCGAACCCCTCCCCGAACCCGTACCCTAAGCCGTACCCTAAGCCTAACCCCAAGCCTAACCCTAACCCTAGGCTACCCTTGACTGCTTCTGCCTCCAATAGATTTCCTAAGCACTAGTGTTTTAAGGAACAGCTTAAAAAGAGAATCCTAATGTGATTTATTTATAATGGGTGTGTTCCTTATCTTATCCTAGTGTCTAAACTCTTCTCCATGGCTGGACCTCCAAATAATATTCCTTTACGTGCTAAGGGGTATCTAGAGAGTGGGATAGGTTTAATAACTACCCGAACACTAACGGTACCCTAACCCTAACCCCTACCCTAACACTAACACGTACCCTAATCCTAACCAATACCCTAAAACGAGCCCTAACACTAACACTAACCCTAACCCTAACCCTAACCCATACCCTACGCCGTACCCGAAGTCCTCCCCGAACCCGTACGCTAAGCCGTACCCAAAGCCGTACCCTAAGCCTAACCCTAACCCTAGGCTACCCTTGACTGCTTCTGCCTCCAATAGATTTCCTAAGCACTAGTGTTTTAAGGAACAGCTTAAAAAGAGAATCCTAATGTGATTTCTTTATAATGGGTGTGTTCCTTATCTTATCCTAGTGCCTAAACTCTTCTCGATGGCTGGACCCCCAAATAATATTCCTTTACGTGCTAAGGTGTATCTAGAGAGTGGGATAGGTTTAATAACTACCCTAACCCTAACGCGTACCCTAACCCTAACCCCTACCCTAACCCTAACATGTACCCTAATCCTAACCCGTACCCTAAACCGAGCCCTAACCCTAACACTAACCCTAAACCTAACCCTAACCCATACCCTACGCCGTACCCGAAGCCCTCCCCGAACCCGTACCCTAAGCCGTACCCTAAGCCGTACCCTAAGCCTAACCCTAACCCTAGGCTACCCTTGACTGCTTCTGCCTCCAATAGATTTCCTAAGCACTAGTGTTTTAAGGAACAGCTTAAAAAGAGAATCCTAATGTGATTTCTTTATAATGGGTGTGTTCCTTATCTTATCCTAGTGTCTAAACTCTTCTCCATGGCTGAACCGCCAAATAATATTCCTTGACGTGCTAAGGTGTATCTAGAGAGTGGGATAGGTTTAATAACTACCCTAACCCTAACGCGTACCCTAACCCTAACCCCTACCCTAACCCTAACACGTACCCTAATCCTAACCCGTACCCTAAACCGAGCCCTAACCCTAACACTAACCCTAAACCTAACCCTAACCCATACCCTACGCCGTACCAGAAGCCCTCCCCGAACCCGTACCCTAAGCCTAACCCTAAGCCTAACCCTAACCCTAGGCTACCCTTGGATGCTTCTGCCTCCAATAGATTTCCTAAGCACTAGTGTTTTAAGGAACAGCTTAAAAAGAGAATCCTAATGTGATTTCTTTATAATGGGTGTGTTCCTTATCTTATCCTAGTGTCTAAACTCTTCTCCATGGCTGGACCTCCAAATAATATTCCTTTATGTGCTAAGGGGTATCTAGAGAATGGGATAGGTTTAATAACTACCCTAACACTAACGCATACCCTAACCCAAACCCCTACCCTAACCATAACACGTACCTTAATCCTAACCAATACCCTAAACCGAGCCCTAACCCTAACACTAACCCTAACCCTAACCCTAACCCATACCCTACGCCGTACCCGAAGCCCTCCCCAAACCCGTACCCTAAGCCGTACCCTAAGCCGTACCCTAAGCCTAACCCTAACCCTAGGCTACCCTTGACTGCTTCTGCCTCCAATAGATTTCCTAAGCACTAGTGTTTTAAGGAACAGCTTAAAAAGAGAATCCTAATGTGATTTCTTTATAATGGGTGTGTTCCTTATCTTATCCTAGTGTCTAAACTCTTCTCCATGGCTGGACCTCCAAATAATATTCCTTTACGTGCTAAGGGGTATCTAGAGACTGGGATAGGTTTAATAACTACCCTAACACTAACGCGTACCCTAACCCTAAACCCTACCCTAACCCTAACACGTACCCTAATCCTAACCAATACCCTATACCGAGCCCTAACCCTAACACTAACCCTAACCCTAACCCTAACCCATACCCTACGCCGTACCAGAAGCCCTCCACGAACCCGTACCCTAAGCCGTACCCTAAGCCTAACCCTAAGCCTAACCCTAACCCTAGGCTACCCTTGACTGCTTCTGCCTCCAATAGATTTCCTAAGCACTAGTGTTTTAAGGAACAGCTTAAAAAGAGAATCCTAATGTGATTTCTTTATAATGGGTGTGTTCCTTATCTTATCCTAGTGTCTAAACTCTTCTCCATGGCTGGACCTCCAAATAATATTCCTTTACGTGCTAAGGGGTATCTAGAGCGTGGGTTAGGTTTAATAACTACCCTAACACTAACGCGTACCCTAACCCTAAACCCTACCCTATCGCTAACTCGTACCCTAATCCTAACCCGTACCCTAAACCGAGCCCTAACCCTAACACTAACCCTAACCCTAACCCTAACCCATACCCTACGCCGTACCCGAAGCCCTCCCCGAACCCGTACCCTAATCCGTACCCTAAGCCGTACCCTAAGCCTAACCCTAACCCTAGGCTACCCTTGACTGCTTCTGCCTCCAATAGATTTCCTAAGCACTAGTGTTTTAAGGAACAGCTTAAAAAGAGAATCCTAATGTGATTTCTTTATAATGGGTGTGTTCCTTATCTTATCCTAGTGTCTAAACTCTTCTCCATGGCTGAACCGCCAAATAATATTCCTTGACGTGCTAAGGTGTATCTAGAGAGTGGGATAGGTTTAATAACTACCCTAACCCTAACGCGTACCCTAACCCTAACCCCTACCCTAACCCTAACACGTACCCTAATCCTAACCCGTACCCTAAACCGAGCCCTAACCCTAACACTAACCCTAACCCTAACCCTAACCCATACCCTACGCCGTACCCGAAGCCCTCACCGAACCCGTACCCTAAGCCGTACCCTAAGCCTAACCCTAAGCCTAACCCTAAACCTAGGCTACCCTTGACTGCTTCTGCCTCCAATAGATTTCCTAAGCACTAGTGTTTTAAGGAACAACTTAAAAAGAGAATCCTAATGTGATTTCTTTATAATGGGTGTGTTCCTTATCTTATCCTAGTGTCTAAACTCTTCTCCATGGCTGCACCTCCAAATAATATTCCTTTACGTGCTAAGGGGTATCTAGAGAGTGGGATAGGTTTAATAACTACCCTAACACTAACGCGTACCCTAACCCTAACCCCTACCCTAACCCTAACACGTACCCTAATCCTAACCAATACCCTAAACCGAGCCCTAACCCTAACCCTAACCCTAACCCTAACCCTAACCCATACCCTACACCGTACCCGAAGCCCTCCCTGAACCCGTACCCTAAGCCGTACCCTATGCCGTACGCTAAGCCTAACCCTAACCCTAGGCTACCCTTGACTGCTTCTGCCTCCAATAGATTTCCTAAGCACTAGTGTTTTAAGGAACAGCTTAAAAAGAGAATCCTAATGTGATTTCTTTATAATGGGTGTGTTCCTTATCTTATCCTAGTGTCTAAACTCTTCTCCATGGCTGGACCCCGAAATAATATTCCTTTACGTGCTAAGGTGTATCTAGAGAGTGGGATAGTTTTACTAACTACCCTAACCCTAACGCGTACCCTAACCCTAACCCCTACCCTAACCCTAACACGTACCCTAATCCTAACCCGTACCCTAAACCGAACCCTAACCCTAACACTAACCCTAACACTAACCCTAAGCCATACCCTACGCCGTACCCGAATCCCTCACCGAACCCGTACCCTAAGCCGTACCCTAAGCCTAACCCTAAGCCTAACCCTAACCCTAGGCTACCCTTGACTGCTTCTGCCTCCAATAGATTTCCTAAGCACTAGTGTTTTAAGGAACAGCTTAAAAAGAGAATCCTAATGTGATTTCTTTATAATGTGTGTGTTCCTTATCTTATCCTACTGTCTAAACTCTTCTCCATGGCTGGACCTCCAAATAATATTCCTTTACGTGCTGAGGGGTATCTAGAGAGTGGGATAGGTTTAATAACTACCCTAACACTAACGCGTACCCTAACCCTAACCCCTACCCTAACACTAACTCGTACCCTAATCCTAAACAATACCCTAAACCGAGCCCTAACCCTAACACTAACCCTAACCCTAACCCTAACCCATACCCTACGCCGTACCCGAAGCCCTCCCCGAACCCGTACCCTAAGCCATACCCTAAGCCTAACACTAACCCTAGGCTACCCTTGACTGCTTCTGCCTCCAATAGATTTCCTAAGCACTAGTGTTTTAAGGAACAGCTTAAAAAGAGAATCCCAATGTGATTTCTTTATAATGGGTGTGTTCCTTATCTTATCCTAGTGTGTAAACTCTTCTCCATGGCTGGACCTCCAAATAATATTCCTTTACGTGCTAAGGGGTATCTAGAGAGTGGGTTAGGTTTAATAACTACCCTAACACTAATGCGTACCCTAACCCTAACCCCTACCCTATCGCTAACACGTACCCTAATCCTAACCAATACCCTAAACCTAGCCCTAACCCTAACACTAACCCTAACCCTAACCCATACCCTACGCCGTACCAGAAGCCCTCCCCGAACCCGTACCCTAAGCCGTACCCTAAGCCTAACCCTAAGCCTAACCCTAAACGTAGGCTACCCTTGAATCCTTCTGCCTCCAATAGATTTCCTAAGCAGTAGTGTTTTAAGGAACAGCTTAAAAAGAGAATCCTAATGTGATTTCTTTATAATGGGTGTGTTCCTTATCTTATCCTAGTGTCTAAACTCTTCTCCATGGCTGGACCTCCAAATAATATTCCTTTACGTGCTAAAGGGTATCTAGAGAGTGGGATAGGTTTAATAACTACCCTAACACTAACGCCTACCCTAACCCTAACCCCTACCCTAACCCTAACACGTACCCTAATCCTAACCAATACCCTAAACCGAGCCCTAACCCTAACACTATCCCTAACCCGAACCCTAACCCATACCCTATGCCGTACCCGAAGCCCTCCCCGAACCGGTACCCTAAGCCGTAACCTAAGCCGTACCCTAAGCCTAACCCTAACCCTAGGCTACCCTTGACTGCTTCTGCCTCCAATAGATTTCCTAAGCACTAGTGTTTTAAGGAACAGCTTAAAAAGAGAATCCTAATGTGATTTCTTTATAATGGGTGTGTTCCTTATCTTATCCTAGTGTCTAAACTCTTCTCCATGGCTGGACCTCCAAATAATATTCCTTTACGTGCTAAGGGGTATCTAGAGCGTGGGTTAGGTTTAATAACTACCCTAACACTAACGCGTACCCTAACCCTAAACCCTACCCTATCGCTAACTCGTACCCTAATCCTAACCCGTACCCTAAACCGAGCCCTAACCCTAACACTAACCCTAACCCTAACCCTAACCCATACCCTACGCCGTACCCGAAGCCCTCCCCGAACCCGTACCCTAATCCGTACCCTAAGCCGTACCCTAAGCCTAACCCTAACCCTAGGCTACCCTTGACTGCTTCTGCCTCCAATAGATTTCCTAAGCACTAGTGTTTTAAGGAACAGCTTAAAAAGAGAATCCTAATGTGATTTCTTTATAATGGGTGTGTTCCTTATCTTATCCTAGTGTCTAAACTCTTCTCCATGGCTGAACCGCCAAATAATATTCCTTGACGTGCTAAGGTGTATCTAGAGAGTGGGATAGGTTTAATAACTACCCTAACCCTAACGCGTACCCTAACCCTAACCCCTACCCTAACCCTAACACGTACCCTAATCCTAACCCGTACCCTAAACCGAGCCCTAACCCTAACACTAACCCTAACCCTAACCCTAACCCATACCCTACGCCGTACCCGAAGCCCTCACCGAACCCGTACCCTAAGCCGTACCCTAAGCGTAACCCTAAGCCTAACCCTAAACCTAGGCTACCCTTGACTGCTTCTGCCTCCAATAGATTTCCTAAGCACTAGTGTTTTAAGGAACAACTTAAAAAGAGAATCCTAATGTGATTTCTTTATAATGGGTGTGTTCCTTATCTTATCCTAGTGTCTAAACTCTTCTCCATGGCTGCACCTCCAAATAATATTCCTTTACGTGCTAAGGGGTATCTAGAGAGTGGGATAGGTTTAATAACTACCCTAACACTAACGCGTACCCTAACCCTAACCCCTACCCTAACCCTAACACGTACCCTAATCCTAACCAATACCCTAAACCGAGCCCTAACCCTAACCCTAACCCTAACCCTAACCCTAACCCATACCCTACACCGTACCCGAAGCCCTCCCTGAACCCGTACCCTAAGCCGTACCCTATGCCGTACGCTAAGCCTAACCCTAACCCTAGGCTACCCTTGACTGCTTCTGCCTCCAATAGATTTCCTAAGCACTAGTGTTTTAAGGAACAGCTTAAAAAGAGAATCCTAATGTGATTTCTTTATAATGGGTGTGTTCCTTATCTTATCCTAGTGTCTAAACTCTTCTCCATGGCTGGACCCCGAAATAATATTCCTTTACGTGCTAAGGTGTATCTAGAGAGTGGGATAGTTTTACTAACTACCCTAACCCTAACGCGTACCCTAACCCTAACCCCTACCCTAACCCTAACACGTACCCTAATCCTAACCCGTACCCTAAACCGAACCCTAACCCTAACACTAACCCTAACACTAACCCTAAGCCATACCCTACGCCGTACCCGAATCCCTCACCGAACCCGTACCCTAAGCCGTACCCTAAGCCTAACCCTAAGCCTAACCCTAACCCTAGGCTACCCTTGACTGCTTCTGCCTCCAATAGATTTCCTAAGCACTAGTGTTTTAAGGAACAGCTTAAAAAGAGAATCCTAATGTGATTTCTTTATAATGTGTGTGTTCCTTATCTTATCCTACTGTCTAAACTCTTCTCCATGGCTGGACCTCCAAATAATATTCCTTTACGTGCTGAGGGGTATCTAGAGAGTGGGATAGGTTTAATAACTACCCTAACACTAACGCGTACCCTAACCCTAACCCCTACCCTAACACTAACTCGTACCCTAATCCTAAACAATACCCTAAACCGAGCCCTAACCCTAACACTAACCCTAACCCTAACCCTAACCCATACCCTACGCCGTACCCGAAGCCCTCCCCGAACCCGTACCCTAAGCCATACCCTAAGCCTAACACTAACCCTAGGCTACCCTTGACTGCTTCTGCCTCCAATAGATTTCCTAAGCACTAGTGTTTTAAGGAACAGCTTAAAAAGAGAATCCCAATGTGATTTCTTTATAATGGGTGTGTTCCTTATCTTATCCTAGTGTGTAAACTCTTCTCCATGGCTGGACCTCCAAATAATATTCCTTTACGTGCTAAGGGGTATCTAGAGAGTGGGTTAGGTTTAATAACTACCCTAACACTAATGCGTACCCTAACCCTAACCCCTACCCTATCGCTAACACGTACCCTAATCCTAACCAATACCCTAAACCTAGCCCTAACCCTAACACTAACCCTAACCCTAACCCATACCCTACGCCGTACCAGAAGCCCTCCCCGAACCCGTACCCTAAGCCGTACCCTAAGCCTAACCCTAAGCCTAACCCTAAACGTAGGCTACCCTTGAATCCTTCTGCCTCCAATAGATTTCCTAAGCAGTAGTGTTTTAAGGAACAGCTTAAAAAGAGAATCCTAATGTGATTTCTTTATAATGGGTGTGTTCCTTATCTTATCCTAGTGTCTAAACTCTTCTCCATGGCTGGACCTCCAAATAATATTCCTTTACGTGCTAAAGGGTATCTAGAGAGTGGGATAGGTTTAATAACTACCCTAACACTAACGCCTACCCTAACCCTAACCCCTACCCTAACCCTAACACGTACCCTAATCCTAACCAATACCCTAAACCGAGCCCTAACCCTAACACTATCCCTAACCCGAACCCTAACCCATACCCTATGCCGTACCCGAAGCCCTCCCCGAACCGGTACCCTAAGCCGTAACCTAAGCCGTACCCTAAGCCTAACCCTAACCCTAGGCTACCCTTGACTGCTTCTGCCTCCAATAGATTTCCTAAGCACTAGTGTTTTAAGGAACAGCTTAAAAAGAGAATCCTAATGTGATTTCTTCATAATGGGTGTGTTCCTTATCTTATCCTAGTGTCTAAACTCTTCTCCATGGCTGAACCTCCAAATAATATTCCTTTACGTGCTAAGGGGTATCTAGAGAGTGGGTTAGGTTTAATAACTACCCTAACACTAACGCGTACCCTAACCCTAAACCCTACCCTAACCCTAACACGTACCCTAATCCTAACCAATACCCTATACCGAGCCCTAACCCTAACACTAACCCTAACCCTAACCCTAACCCATACCCTACGCCGTACCAGAAGCCCTCCCCGAACCCGTACCCTAAGCCGTATCCTAAGCCTAACCCTAAGCCTAACCCTAACCCTAGGCTACCCTTGGATGCTTCTGCCTCCAATAGATTTCCTAAGCACTAGTGTTTTAAGGAACAGCTTAAAAAGAGAATCCTAATGTGATTTCTTTATAATGGGTGTGTTCCTTATCTTATCCTAGTGTCTAAACTCTTCTCCATGGCTGGACCTCCAAATAATATTCCTTTATGTGCTAAGGGGTATCTAGAGAATGGGATAGGTTTAATAACTACCCTAACACTAACGCGTACCCTAACCCTAACCCCTACCCTAACCATAACACGTACCTTAATCCTAACCAATACCCTAAACCGAGCCCTAACCCTAACACTAACCCTAACCCTAACCCTAACCCATACCCTACGCCGTACCCGAAGCCCTCCCCAAACCCGTACCCTAAGCCGTACCCTAAGCCGTACCCTAAGCCTAACCCTAACCCTAGGCTACCCTTGACTGCTTCTGCCTCCAATAGATTTCCTAAGCACTAGTGTTTTAAGGAACAGCTTAAAAAGAGAATCCTAATGTGATTTCTTTATAATGGGTGTGTTCCTTATCTTATCCTAGTGTCTAAACTCTTCTCCATGGCTGGACCTCCAAATAATATTCCTTTACGTGCTAAGGGGTATCTAGAGACTGGGATAGGTTTAATAACTACCCTAACACTAACGCGTACCCTAACCCTAACCCCTACCCTAACCCTAACACGTACCCTAATCCTAACCAATACCCTAAACCGAGCCCTAACCCTAACACTAACCCTAACCCTAACCCTAACCCATACCCTACGCCGTACCCGAAGCCCTCCCCGAACCGGTACCCTAAGCCGTACCCTAAGCCGTACCCTAAGCCTAACCCTAACCCTAGGCTACCCTTGACTGCTTCTGCCTCCAATAGATTTTCTAAGCACTAGTGTTTTAAGGAACAACTTAAAAAGAGAATCCTAAAGTGATTTCTTTATAATGGGTGTGTTCCTTATCTTATCCTAGTGTCTAAACTCTTCTCCATGGCTGGACCTCCAAATAATATTCCTTTACGTGCTAAGGGGTATCTAGAGAGTGGGTTAGGTTTAATAACTACCCTAACACTAACGCGTACCCTAACCCTAAACCCTACCCTAACCCTAACACGTACCCTAATCCTAACCAATACCCTATACCGAGCCCTAACCCTAACACTAACCCTAACCCTAACCCTAACCCATACCCTACGCCGTACCAGAAGCCCTCCACGAACCCGTACCCTAAGCCGTACCCTAAGCCTAACCCTAAGCCTAACCCTAACCCTAGGCTACCCTTGACTGCTTCTGCCTCCAATAGATTTCCTAAGCACTAGTGTTTTAAGGAACAGCTTAAAAAGAGAATCCTAATGTGATTTCTTTATAATGGGTGTGTTCCTTATCTTATCCTAGTGTCTAAACTCTTCTCCATGGCTGGACCTCCAAATAATATTCCTTTACGTGCTAAGGGGTATCTAGAGAGTGGGTTAGGTTTAATAACTACCCTAACACTAACGCGTACCCTAACCCTAAACCCTACCCTATCGCTAACTCGTACCCTAATCCTAACCCGTACCCTAAACCGAGCCCTAACCCTAACACTAACCCTAACCCTAACCCTAACCCATACCCTACGCCGTACCCGAAGCCCTCCCCGAACCCGTACCCTAAGCCGTACCCTAAGCCGTACCCTAAGCCTAACCCTAACCCTAGGCTTCCCTTGACTGCTTCTGCCTCCAATAGATTTCCTAAGCACTAGTGTTTTAAGGAACAGCTTAAAAAGAGAATCCTAATGTGATTTCTTTATAATGGGTGTGTTCCTTATCTTATCCTAGTGTCTAAACTCTTCTCCATGGCTGAACCGCCAAATAATATTCCTTGACGTGCTAAGGTGTATCTAGAGAGTGGGATAGGTTTAATAACTACCCTAACCCTAACGCGTACCCTAACCCTATCCCCTACCCTAACCCTAACACGTACCCTAATCCTAACCCGTACCCTAAACCGAGCCCTAACCCTAACACTAACCCTAACCCTAACCCTAACCCATACCCTACGCCGTACCCGAAGCCCTCACCGAACCCGTACCCTAAGCCGTACCCTAAGCCTAACCCTAACCCTAGGCTACCCTTGACTGCTTCTGCCTCCAATAGATTTCCTAAGCACTAGTGTTTTAAGGAACAGCTTAAAAAGAGAATCCTAATGTGATTTCTTTATAATGGGTGTGTTCCTTATCTTATCCTAGTGTCTAAAATCTTCTCCATGGCTGCACCTCCAAATAATATTCCTTTACGTGCTAAGGGGTATCTAGAGACTGGGATAGGTTTAATAACTACCCTAACACTAACGCGTACCCTAACCCTAACCCCTACCCTAACCCTAACACGTACCCTAATCCTAACCAATACCCTAAACCGAGCCCTAACCCTAACACTAACCCTAACCCTAACCCTAACCCATACCCTACGCCGTACCCGAAGCACTCCCCGAACCGGTACCCTAAGCCGTACCCTAAGCCTAACCCTAACCCTAGGCTACCCTTGACTGCTTCTGCCTCCAATAGATTTTCTAAGCACTAGTGTTTTAAGGAACAACTTAAAAAGAGAATCCTAATGTGATTTCTTTATAATGGGTGTGTTCCTTATCTTATCCTAGTGTCTAAACACTTCTCCATGGCTGGACCTCCAAATAATATTCCTTTACGTGCTAAGGGGTATCTAGAGAGTGGGTTAGGTTTAATAACTACCCTAACACTAACGCGTACCCTAACCCTAAACCCTACCCTAACCCTAACACGTACCCTAATCCTAACCAATACCCTATACCGAGCCCTAACCCTAACACTAACCCTAACCCTAACCCTAACCCATACCCTACGCCGTACCCGAAGCCCTCCCCGAACCCGTACCCTAAGCCGTACCCTAAGCCGTACCCTAAGCCTAACCCTAACCCTAGGCTACCCTTGACTGCTTCTGCCTCCAATAGATTTCCTAAGCACTAGTGTTTTAAGGAACAGCTTAAAAAGAGAATCCTAATGTGATTTCTTTATAATGGGTGTGTTCCTTATCTTATCCTAGTGTCTAAACTCTTCTCCATGGCTGGACCTCCAAATAATATTCCTTTACGTGCTAAGGGGTATCTAGAGAGTGGGTTAGGTTTAATAACTACCCTAACACTAACGCGTACCCTAACCCTAAACCCTACCCTATCGCTAACTCGTACCCTAATCCTAACCCGTACCCTAAACCGAGCCCTAACCCTAACACTAACCCTAACCCTAACCCTAACCCATACCCTACGCCGTACCCGAAGCCCTCCCCGAACCCGTACCCTAAGCCGTACCCTAAGCCGTACCCTAAGCCTAACCCTAACCCTAGGCTACCCTTGACTGCTTCTGCCTCCAATAGATTTCCTAAGCACTAGTGTTTTAAGGAACAGCTTAAAAAGAGAATCCTAATGTGATTTCTTTATAATGGGTGTGTTCCTTATCTTATCCTAGTGTCTAAACTCTTCTCCATGGCTGAACCGCCAAATAATATTCCTTGACGTGCTAAGGTGTATCTACAGAGTGGGATAGGTTTAATAACTACCCTAACCCTAACGCGTACCCTAACCCTAACCCCTACCCTAACCCTAACACGTACCCTAATCCTAACCCGTACCCTAAACCGAGCCCTAACCCTAACACTAACCCTAACCCTAACCCTAACCCATACCCTACGCCGTACCCGAAGCCCTCACCGAACCCGTACCCTAAGCCGTACCCTAAGCCTAACCCTAAGCCTAACCCTAACCCTAGGCTACCCTTGACTGCTTCTGCCTCAAATAGATTTCCTAAGCACTAGTGTTTTAAGGAACAGCTTAAAAAGAGAATCCTAATGTGATTTCTTTATAATGGGTGTGTTCCTTATCTTATCCTAGTGTCTAAACTCTTCTCCATGGCTGCACCTCCAAATAATATTCCTTTACGTGCTAAGGGGTATCTAGAGAGTGGGATAGGTTTAATAACTACCCTAACACTAACGCGTACACTAACCCTAACCCCTACCCTAACCCTAACACGTACCCTAATCCTAACCAATACCCTAAACCGAGCCCTAACCCTAACACTAACCCTAACCCTAACCCTAACCCATACCCTACGCCGTACCCGAAGCCCTCCCCGAACCCGTACCCTAAGCCGTACCCTAAGCCGTACCCTAAGCCTAACACTAACCCTAGGCTACCCTTGACTGCTTCTGCCTCCAATAGATTTCCTAAGCACTAGTGTTTTAAGGAACAGCTTAAAAAGAGAATCCTAATGTGATTTCTTTATAATGGGTGTGTTCCTTATCTTATCCTAGTGTCTAAACTCTTCTCCATGGCTGGACCCCGAAATAATATTCCTTTACGTGCTAAGGTGTATCTAGAGAGTGGGATAGGTTTACTAACTACCCTAACCCTAACGCGTACCCTAACCCTAACCCCTACCCTAACCCTAACACGTACCCTAATCCTAACCCGTACCCTAAACCGAACCCTAACCCTAACACTAACCCTAACACTAACCCTAAGCCATACCCTACGCCGTACCCGAATCCCTCACCGAACCCGTACCCTAAGCCGTACCCTAAGCCTAACCCTAAGCCTAACCCTACCCCTAGGCTACCCTTGACTGCTTCTGCCTCCAATAGATTTTCTAAGCACTAGTGTTTTAAGGAACAACTTAAAAAGAGAATCCTAATGTCATTTCTTTATAATCTGTGTGTTCCTTATCTTATCCTAGTGTCTAAACTCTTCTCCATGGCTGGACCTCCAAATAATATTCCTTTACGTGCTGAGGGGTATCTAGAGAGTGGGATAGGTTTAATAACTACCCTAACACTAACACGTACCCTAACCCTAACCCCTACCCTAACACTAACTCGTACCCTAATCCTAAACAATACCCTAAACCGAGCCCTAACCCTAACACTAACCCTAACCCTAACCCTAACCCATACCCTACGCCGTACCCGAAGCCCTCCCCGAACCCGTACCCTAAGCCGTACCCTAAGCCGTACCCTAAGCCTAACCCTAACCCTAGGCTACCCTTGACTGCTTCTGCCTCCAATAGATTTCCTAAGCACTAGTGTTTTAAGGAACAGCTTAAAAAGAGAATCCTAATGTGATTTCTTTATAATGGGTGTGTTCCTTATCTTATCCTAGTGTCTAAACTCTTCTCCATGGCTGAACCGCCAAATAATATTCCTTGACGTGCTAAGGTGTATCTAGAGAGTGGGATAGGTTTAATAACTACCCTAACCCTAACGCGTACCCTAACCCTAACCCCTACCCTAACCCTAACACGTAACCTAATCCTAACCCGTACCCTAAACCGAGCCGAACCCTAACACTAACCCTAACCCTAACCCTAAACCATACCCTACGCCGTACCCGAAGCCCTCACCGAACCCGTACCCTAAGCCGTACCCTAAGCCTAACCCTAAGCCTAACCCTAACCCTAGGCTACCCTTGACTGCTTCTGCCTCCAATAGATTTCCTAAGCACTAGTGTTTTAAGGAACAACTTAAAAAGAGAATCCTAATGTGATTTCTTTATAATGGGTGTGTTCCTTATCTTATCCTAGTGTCTAAACTCTTCTCCATGGCTGCACCTCCAAATAATATTCCTTTACGTGCTAAGGGGTATCTAGAGAGTGGGATAGGTTTAATAACTACCCTAACACTAACGCGTACCCTAACCCTAACCCCTATCCTAACCCTAACACGTACCCTAATCCTAACCAATACCCTAAACCGAGCCCTAACCCTAACACTAACCCTAACCCTAACCCTAACCCATACCCTACGCCGTACCCGAAGCCCTCCCCGAACCCGTACCCTAAGCCGTACCCTAAGCCTAACACTAACCCTAGGCTACCCTTGACTGCTTCTGCCTCCAATAGATTTCCTAAGCACTAGTGTTTTAAGGAACAGCTTAAAAAGAGAATCCCAATGTGATTTCTTTATAATGGGTGTGTTCCTTATCTTATCCTAGTGTGTAAACTCTTCTCCATGGCTGGACCTCCAAATAATATTCCTTTACGTGCTAAGGGGTATCTAGAGAGTGGGTTAGGTTTAATAACTACCCTAACACTAATGCGTACCCTAACCCTAACCCCTACCCTATCGCTAACACGTACCCTAATCCTAACCAATACCCTAAACCTAGCCCTAACCCTAACACTAACCCTAACCCTAACCCATACCCTACGCCGTACCAGAAGCCCTCCCCGAACCGGTACCCTAAGCCGTAACCTAAGCCGTACCCTAAGCCTAACCCTAACCCTAGGCTACCCTTGACTGCTTCTGCCTCCAATAGATTTCCTAAGCACTAGTGTTTTAAGGAACAGCTTAAAAAGAGAATCCTAATGTGATTTCTTTATAATGGGTGTGTTCCTTATCTTATCCTAGTGTCTAAACTCTTCTCCATGGCTGGACCTCCAAATAATATTCCTTTACGTTGTAAAGGGTATCTAGAGAGTGGGATAGGTTTAATAACTACCCTAACACTAACGCCTACCCTAACCCTAACCCCTACCCTAACCCTAACACGTACCCTAATCCTAACCAATACCCTAAACCGAGCCCTAACCCTAACACTAACCCTAACCCGAACCCTAACCCATACCCTATGCCGTACCCGAAGCCCTCCCCGAACCGGTACCCTAAGCCGTAACCTAAGCCGTACCCTAAGCCTAACCCTAAACCTAGGCTACCCTTGACTGCTTCTGCCTCCAATAGATTTCCTAAGCAGTAGTGTTTTAAGGAACAGCTTAAAAAGAGAATCCTAATGTGATTTCTTCATAATGGGTGTGTTCCTTATCTTATCCTAGTGTCTAAACTCTTCTCCATGGCTGAACCTCCAAATAATATTCCTTTACGTGCTAAGGGGTATCTAGAGAGTGGGTTAGGTTTAATAACTACCCTAACACTAACGCGTACCCTAACCCTAAACCCTACCCTAACCCTAACACGTACCCTAATCCTAACCAATACCCTATACCGAGCCCTAACCCTAACACTAACCCTAACCCTAACCCTAACCCATACCCTACGCCGTACCAGAAGCCCTCCCCGAACCCGTACCCTAAGCCGTATACTAAGCCTAACCCTAAGCCTAACCCTAACCCTAGGCTACCCTTGGATGCTTCTGCCTCCAATAGATTTCCTAAGCACTAGTGTTTTAAGGAACAGCTTAAAAAGAGAATCCTAATGTGATTTCTTTATAATGGGTGTGTTCCTTATCTTATCCTAGTGTCTAAACTCTTCTCCATGGCTGGACCTTCAAATAATATTCCTTTATGTGCTAAGGGGTATCTAGAGAATGGGATAGGTTTAATAACTACCCTAACACTAACGCCTACCCTAACCCTAACCCCTACCCTAACCATAACACGTACCTTAATCCTAACCAATACCCTAAACCGAGCCCTAACCCTAACACTAACCCTAACCCTAACCCTAACCCATACCCTACGCCGTACCCGAAGCCCTCCCCAAACCCGTACCCTAAGCCGTACCCTAAGGCGTACCCTAAGCCTAACCCTAACCCTAGGCTACCCTTGACTGCTTCTGCCTCCAATAGATTTCCTAAGCACTAGTGTTTTAAGGAACAGCTTAAAAAGAGAATCCTAATGTGATTTCTTTATAATGGGTGTGTTCCTTATCTTATCCTAGTGTCTAAACTCTTCTCCATGGCTGGACCTCCAAATAATATTCCTTTACGTGCTAAGGGGTATCTAGAGACTGGGATAGGTTTAATAACTACCCTAACACTAACACGTACCCTAACCCTAACCCCTACCCTAACCCTAACACGTACCCTAATCCTAACCAATACCCTAAACCGAGCCCTAACCCTAACACTAACCCTAACCCTAACCCTAACCCATACCCTACGCCGTACCCGAAGCCCTCCCCGAACCGGTACCCTAAGCCGTACCCTAAGCCGTACCCTAAGCCTAACCCTAACCCTAGGCTACCCTTGACTGCTTCTGCCTCCAATAGATTTTCTAAGCACTAGTGTTTTAAGGAACAACTTAAAAAGAGAATCCTAATGTGATTTCTTTATAATGGGTGTGTTCCTTATCTTATCCTAGTGTCTAAACTCTTCTCCATGGCTGGACCTCCAAATAATATTCCTTTACTTGCTAAGGGGTATCTAGAGAGTGGGTTAGGTTTAATAACTACCCTAACACTAACGCGTACCCTAACCCTAAACCCTACCCTAACCCTAACACGTACCCTAATCCTAACCAATACCCTATACCGAGCCCTAACCCTAACACTAACCCTAACCCTAACCCTAACCCATACCCTACGCCGTACCAGAAGCCCTCCACGAACCCGTACCCTAAGCCGTACCCTAAGCCTAACCCTAAGCCTAACCCTAACCCTAGGCTACCCTTGACTGCTTCTGCCTCCAATAGATTTCCTAAGCACTAGTGTTTTAAGGAACAGCTTAAAAAGAGAATCCTAATGTGATTTCTTTATAATGGGTGTGTTCCTTATCTTATCCTAGTGTCTAAACTCTTCTCCATGGCTGGACCCCGAAATAATATTCCTTTACGTGCTAAGGTGTATCTAGAGAGTGGGATAGGTTTACTAACTACCCTAACCCTAACGCGTACCCTAACCCTAACCCCTACCCTAACCTTAACACGTACCCTAATCCTAACCCGTACCCTAAACCGAACCCTAACCCTAACACTAACCCTAACACTAACCCTAAGCCATACCCTACGCCGTACCCGAATCCCTCACCGAACCCGTACCCTAAGCCGTACGCTAAGCCTAACCCTAAGGCTAACCCTACCCCTAGGCTACCCTTGACTGCTTCTGCCTCCAATAGATTTTCTAAGCACTAGTGTTTTAAGGAACAACTTAAAAAGAGAATCCTAATGTCATTTCTTTATAATCTGTGTGTTCCTTATCTTATCCTAGTGTCTAAACTCTTCTCCATGGCTGGACCTCCAAATAATATTCCTTTACGTGCTGAGGGGTATCTAGAGAGTGGGATAGGTTTAATAACTACCCTAACACTAACACGTACCCTAACCCTAACCCCTACCCTAACACTAACTCGTACCCTAATCCTAAACAATACCCTAAACCGAGCCCTAACCCTAACACTAACCCTAACCCTAACCCTAACCCATACCCTACGCCGTACCCGAAGCCCTCCCCGAACCCGTACCCTAAGCCGTACCCTAAGCCCTACCCTAAGCCTAACCCTAACCCTAGGCTACCCTTGACTGCTTCTGCCTCCAATAGATTTCCTAAGCACTAGTGTTTTAAGGAACAGCTTAAAAAGAGAATCCTAATGTGATTTCTTTATAATGTGTGTGTTCCTTATCTTATCCTAGTGTCTAAACTCTTCTCCATGGCTGAACCGCCAAATAATATTCCTTGACGTGCTAAGGTGTATCTAGAGAGTGGGATAGGTTTAATAACTACCCTAACCCTAACGCGTACCCTAACCTTAACCCCTACCCTAACCCTAACACGTAACCTAATCCTAACCCGTACCCTAAACCGAGCCCTAAACCTAACACTAACCCTAACCCTAACCCTAACCCATACCCTACGCCGTACCCGAAGCCCTCCCCGAACCCGTACCCTAAGCCGTACCCTAAGCCGTACCCTAAGCCTAACCCTAACCCTAGGCTACCCTTGACTGCTTCTGCCTCCAATAGATTTCCTAAGCACTAGTGTTTTAAGGAACAGCTTAAAAAGAGAATCCTAATGTGATTTCTTTATAATGGGTGTGTTCCTTATCTTATCCTAGTGTGTAAACTCTTCTCCATGGCTGGACCTCCAAATAATATTCCTTTACGTGCTAAGGGGTATCTAGAGAGTGGGTTAGGTTTAATAACTACCCTAACACTAATGCGTACCCTAACCCTAACCCCTACCCTATCGCTAACACGTACCCTAATCCTAACCAATACCCTAAACCGAGCCCTAACCCTAACACTAACCCTAACCCTAACCCATACCCTACGCCGTACCAGAAGCCCTCACCGAACCCGTACCCTAAGCCGTACCCTAAGCCTAACCCTAAGCCTAACCCTAAACGTAGGCTACCCTTGAATGCTTCTGCCTCCAATAGATTTCCTAAGCAGTAGTGTTTTAAGGAACAGCTTAAAAAGAGAATCCTAATGTGATTTCTTTATAATGGGTGTGTTCCTTATCTTATCCTAGTGTCTAAATTCTTCTCCATGGCTGGACCTCCAAATAATATTCCTTTACGTGCTAAGGGGTATCTAGAGAGTGGGATAGGTTTAATAACTACCCTAACACTAACGCCTACCCTAACCCTAACCCCTACCCTAACCCTAACACGTACCCTTATCCTAACCAATACCCTAAACCGAGCCCTAACCCTAACACTAACCCTAACCCGAACCGTAACCCATACCCTAGGCCGTACCCGAAGCCCTCCCCGAACCGGTACCCTAAGCCGTACCCTAAGCCGTACCCTAAGCCTAACCCTAACCCTAGGCTACCCTTGACTGCTTCTGCCTCCAATAGATTTCCTAAGCACTAGTGTTTTAAGGAACAGCTTAAAAAGAGAATCCTAATGTGATTTCTTCATAATGGGTGTGTTCCTTATCTTATCCTACTGTCTAAACTCTTCTCCATGGCTGAACCTCCAAATAATATTCCTTTACGTGCTAAGGGGTATCTAGAGAGTGGGTTAGGTTTAATAACTACCCTAACACTAACGCGTACCCTAACCCTAAACCCTACCCTAACTCTAACACGTACCCTAATCCTAACCAATACCCTATACCGAGCCCTAACCCTAACACTAACCCTAACCCTAACCCTAACCCATACCCTACGCCGTACCAGAAGCCCTCCCCGAACCCGTACCCTAAGCCGTATCCTAAGCCTAACCCTAAGCCTAACCCTAACCCTAGGCTACCCTTGGATGCTTCTGCCTCCAATAGATTTCCTAAGCACTAGTGTTTTAAGGAACAGCTTAAAAAGAGAATCCTAATGTGATTTCTTTATAATGGGTGTGTTCCTTATTTTATCCTAGTGTCTAAACTCTTCTCCATGGCTGGACCTCCAAATAATATTCCTTTATGTGCTAAGGGGTATCTAGAGAATGGGATAGGTTTAATAACTACCCTAACACTAACGCGTACCCTAACCCTAACCCCTACCCTAACCATAACACGTACCTTAATCCTAACCAATACCCTAAACCGAGCCCTAACCCTAACACTAACCCTAACCCTAACCCTAACCCATACCCTACGCCGTACCCGAAGCCCTCCCCAAACCCGTACCCTAAGCCGTACCCTAAGCCGTACCCTAAGCCTAACCCTAACCCTAGGCTACCCTTGACTGCTTCTGCCTCCAATAGATTTCCTAAGCACTAGTGTTTTAAGGAACAGCTTAAAAAGAGAATCCTAATGTGATTTCTTTATAATGGGTGTGTTCCTTATCTTATCCTAGTGTCTAAACTCTTCTCCATGGCTGGACTTCCAAATAATATTCCTTTACGTGCTAAGGGGTATCTATAGAGTGGGTTAGGTTTAATAACTACCCTAACACTAACGCGTACCCTAACCCTAAACCCTACCCTAACCCTAACACGTACCCTAATCCTAACCAATACCCTATACCGAGCCCTAACCCTAACACTAACCCTAACCCTAACCCTAACCCATACCCTACGCCGTACCCGAAGCCCTCCCCGAACCCGTACCCTAAGCCGTACCCTAAGCCGTACCCTAAGCCTAACCCTAACCCTAGGCTACCCTTGACTGCTTCTGCCTCCAAAAGATTTCCTAAGCACTAGTGTTTTAAGGAACAGCTTAAAAAGAGAATCCTAATGTGATTTCTTTATAATGGGTGTGTTCCTTATCTTATCCTAGTGTCTAAACTCTTCTCCATGGCTGAACCGCCAAATAATATTCCTTGACGTGCTAAGGTGTATCTAGAGAGTGGGATAGGTTTAATAACTACCCTAACCCTAACGCGTACCCTAACCCTAACCCCTACCCTAACCCTAACACGTACCCTAATCCTAACCCGTACCCTAAACCGAGCCCTAACCCTAACACTAACCCTAACCCTAACCCATACCCTACGCCGTACCAGAAGCCCTCCCCGAACCCGTACCCTAAGCCGTACCCTAAGCCTAACCCTAAGCCTAACCCTAAACGTAGGCTACCCTTGAATGCTTCTGCCTCCAATAGATTTCCTAAGCAGTAGTGTTTTAAGGAACAGCTTAAAAAGAGAATCCTAATGTGATTTCTTTATAATGGGTGTGTTCCTTATCTTATCCTAGTGTCTAAATTCTTCTCCATGGCTGGACCTCCAAATAATATTCCTTTACGTGCTAAGGGGTATCTATAGAGTGGGATAGGTTTAATAACTACCCTAACACTAACGCCTACCCTAACCCTAATGCCTACCCTAACCCTAACACGTACTCTAATCCTAACCAATACCCTAAACTGAGCCCTAACCCTAACACTAACCCTAACCCGAACCCTAACCCATACCCTATGCCGTACACGAAGCCCTCCCCGAACCGGTACCCTAAGCCGTACCCTAAGCCGTACCCTAAGCCTAACCCTAACCCTAGGCTACCCTTGACTGCTTCTGCCTCCAATAGATTTCCTAAGCACTAGTGTTTTAAGTAACAGCTTAAAAAGAGAATCCTAATGTGATTTCTTCATAATGGGTGTGTTCCTTATCTTATCCTAGTGTCTAAACTCTTCTCCATGGCTGAACCTCCAAATAATATTCCTTTACGTGCTAAGGGGTATCTAGAGAGTGGGTTAGGTTTAATAACTACCCTATCACTAACGCGTACCCTAACCCTAAACCCTACCCTAACCCTAACACGTACCCTAATCCTAATCAATACCCTATACCGAGCCCTAACCCTAACACTAACCCTAACCCTAACCCTAACCCATACCCTACGCCGTACCAGAAGCCCTCCCCGAACCCGTACCCTAAGCCGTATCCTAAGCCTAACCCTAAGCCTAACCCTAACCCTAGGCTACCCTTGGATGCTTCTGCCTCCAATAGATTTCCTAAGCACTAGTGTTTTAAGGAACAGCTTAAAAAGAGAATCCTAATGTGATTTCTTTATAATGGGTGTGTTCCTTATCTTATCCTAGTGTCTAAACTCTTCTCCATGGCTGGACCTCCAAATAATATTCCTTTATGTGCTAAGGGGTATCTAGAGAATGGGATAGGTTTAATAACTACCCTAACACTAACGCGTACCCTAACCCTAACCCCTACCCTAACCATAACACGTACCTTAATCCTAACCAATACCCTAAACCGAGCCCTAACCCTAACACTAACCCTAACCCTAACCCTAACCCATACCCTACGCCGTACCCGAAGCCCTCCCCAAACCCGTACCCTAAGCCGTACCCTAAGCCGTACCCTAAGCCTAACCCTAACCCTAGGCTACCCTTGACTGCTTCTGCCTCCAATAGATTTCCTAAGCACTAGTGTTTTAAGGAACAGCTTAAAAAGAGAATCCTAATGTGATTTCTTTATAATGGGTGTGTTCCTTATCTTATCCTAGTGTCTAAACTCTTCTCCATGGCTGGACCTCCAAATAATATTCCTTTACGTGCTAAGGGGTATCTAGAGACTGGGATAGGTTTAATAACTACCCTAACACTAACGCGTACCCTAACCCTAACCCCTACCCTAACCCTAACACGTACCCTAATCCTAAGCAATACCCTAAACCGAGCCCTAACCCTAACACTAACCCTAACCCTAACCCTAACCCATACCCTACGCCGTACCCGAAGCCCTCCCCGAACCGGTACCCTAAGCCGTACCCTAAGCCGTACCCTAAGCCTAACCCTAACCCTAGGCTACCCTTGACTGCTTCTGCCTCCAATAGATTTTCTAAGCACTAGTGTTTTAAGGAACAGCTTAAAAAGAGAATCCTAATGTGATTTCTTTATAATGGGTGTGTTCCTTATCTTATCCTAGTGTCTAAACTCTTCTCCATGGCTGGACCTCCAAATAATATTCCTTTACGTGCTAAGGGGTATCTAGAGAGTGGGTTAGGTTTAATAACTACCCTAACACTAACGCGTACCCTAACCCTAAACCCTACCCTAACCCTAACACGTACCCTAATCCTAACCAATACCCTATACCGAGCCCTAACCCTAACACTAACCCTAACCCTAACCCTAACCCATACCCTACGCCGTACCAGAAGCTCTCCACGAACCCGTACCCTAAGCCGTACCCTAAGCCTAACCCTAAGCCTAACCCTAACCCTAGGCTACCCTTGACTGCTTCTGCCTCCAATAGATTTCCTAAGCACTAGTGTTTTAAGGAACAGCTTAAAAAGAGAATCCTAATGTGATTTCTTTATAATGGGTGTGTTCCTTATCTTATCCTAGTGTCTAAACTCTTCTCCATGGCTGGCCGCCAAATAATATTCCTTTACGTGCTAAGGGGTATCTAGAGAGTGGGATAGGTTTAATCACTACCCCAACCCTAACACGTACATTAACCCTAACCACTACCCTAACCCTAACACGTACCCTAATCCTAACCCGTACCCTAAACCGAGCCCTAACCCTAACACTAACCCTAACCCTAACCCTAACCCATACCCTACGCCGTACCAGAAGCCCTCCCCGAACCCGTACCCTAAGCCGTACCCTAAGCCTAACCCTAAGCCTAACCCTAAACGTAGGCTACCCTTGAATGCTTCTGCCTCCAATAGATTTCCTAAGCAGTAGTGTTTTAAGGAACAGCTTAAAAAGAGAATCCTAATGTGATTTCTTTATAATGGGTGTGTTCCTTATCTTATCCTAGTGTCTAAATTCTTCTCCATGGCTGGACCTCCAAATAATATTCCTTTACGTGCTAAGGGGTATCTAGAGAGTGGGATAGGTTTAATAACTACCCTAACACTAACGCCTACCCTAACCCTAACCCCTACCCTAACCCTAACACGTACCCTAATCCTAACCAATACCCTAAACCGAGCCCTAACCCTAACACTAACCCTAACCCGAACCCTAACCCATACCCTATGCCGTACCCGAAGCCCTCCCCGAACCGGTACCCTAAGCCGTACCCTAAGCCGTACCCTAAGCCTAACCCTAACCCTAGGCTACCCTTGACTGCTTCTGCCTCCAATAGATTTCCTAAGCACTAGTGTTTTAAGGAACAGCTTAAAAAGAGAATCCTAATGTGATTTCTTTATAATGGGTGTGTTCCTTATCTTATCCTAGTGTCTAAATTCTTCTCCATGGCTGGACCTCCAAATAATATTGCTTTACGTGCTAAGGGGTGTCTAGAGAGTGGGATAGCTTTAATAACTACCCTAACACTAACGCGTACCCTAACCCTAACCCCTACCCTAACCCTAACACGTACCCTAATCCTAAGCAATACCCTAAACCGAGCCCTAACCCTAACACTAACCCTAACCCTAACCCTAACCCATACCCTACGCCGTACACGAAGCCATCCCCGAACCCGTACCCTAAGCCGTACCCTAAGCCGTACCCTAAGCCTAACCCTAACCCTAGGCTACCCTTGACTGCTTCTGCCTCCAATAGATTTCCTAAGCACTAGTGTTTTAAGGAACAGCTTAAAAAGAGAATCCTAATGTGATTTCTTTACAATGGGTGTGTTCCTTATCTTATCCTAGTGTCTAAACTCTTCTCCATGGCTGGACCTCAAAATAATATTCCTTTACGTGCTAAGGGGTATCTAGAGACTGGGATAGGTTTAATAACTACCCTAACACTAACGCGTACCCTAACCCTAACCCCTACCCTAACCCTAACACGTACCCTAATCCTAACCAATACCCTAAACCGAGCCCTAACCCTAACACTAACCCTAACCGTAACCCTAACCCATACCCTACGCCGTACCCGAAGCCCTCCCCGAACCGGTACCCTAAGCCGTACCCTAAGCCGTATCCTAAGCCTAACCCTAACCCTAGGCTACCCTTGACTGCTTCTGCCTCCAATAGATTTTCTAAGCACTAGTGTTTTAAGGAACAGCTTAAAAAGAGAATCCTAATGTGATTTCTTTATAATGGGTGTGTTCCTTATCTTATCCTAGTGTCTAAACTCTTCTCCATGGCTGAACCTCCAAATAATATTCCTTTACGTGCTAAGGGGTATCTAGAGAGTGGTTTAGGTTTAATAACTACCCTAACACTAACGCGTACCCTAACCCTAAACCCTACCCAAACCCTAACACGTACCCTAATCCTAACCAATACCCTATACCGAGCCCTAACCCTAACACTAACCCTAACCCTAACCCTAACCCATACCCTACGCCGTACCAGAAGCCCTCCCCGAACCCGAACCCTAAGCCGTACCCTAAGCCGTACCCTAAGCCTAACCCTAACCCTAGGCTACCCTTGACTGCTTCTGCCTCCAATAGATTTCCTAAGCACTAGTGTTTTAAGGAACAGCTTAAAAAGAGAATCCTAATGTGATTTCTTCATAATGGGTGTGTTCCTTATCTTATCCTAGTGTCTAAACTCTTCTCCATGGCTGAACCTCCAAATAATATTCCTTTACGTGCTAAGGGGTATCTAGAGAGTGGGTTAGGTTTAATAACTACCCTAACACTAACGCGTACCCTAACCCTAAACCCTACCCTAACCCTAACACGTACCCTAATCCTAACCAATACCCTATACCGAGCCCTAACCCTAACACTAACCCTAACCCTAACCCTAACCCATACCCTACGCCGTACCAGAAGCCCTCCCCGAACCCGTACCCTAAGCCGTATCCTAAGCCTAACCCTAAGCCTAACCCTAACCCTAGGCTACCCTTGACTGCTTCTGCCTCCAATAGATTTCCTAAGCACTAGTGTTTTAAGGAACAGCTTAAAAAGAGAATCCTAATGTGATTTCTTTATAATGGGTGTGTTCCTTATCTTATCCTAGTGTCTAAACTCTTCTCCATGGCTGGACCTCCAAATAATATTCCTTTACGTGCTAAGGGGTATCTAGAGACTGGGATAGGTTTAATAACTACCCTAACACTAACGCGTACCCTAACCCTAACCCCTACCCTAACCCTAACACGTACCCTAATCCTAACCAATACCCTAAACCGAGCCCTAACCCTAACACTAACCCTAACCCTAACCCTAACCCATACCCTACGCCGTACCCGAAGCCCTCCCCGAACCGGTACCCTACGCCGTACCCTAAGCCGTACCCTAAGCCTAACCCTAACCCTAGGCTACCCTTGACTGCTTCTGCCTCCAATAGATTTCCTAAGCACTAGTGTTTTAAGGAACAGCTTAAAAAGAGAATCCTAATGTGATTTCTTTATAATGGGTGTGTTCCTTATCTTATCCTAGTGTCTAAACTCTTCTCCATGGCTGAACCGCCAAATAATATTCCTTGACGTGCTAAGGTGTATCTAGAGAGTGGGATAGGTTTAATAACTACCCTAACCCTAACGCGTACCCTAACCCTAACCCCTACCCTAACCCTAACACGTACCCTAATCCTAACCCGTACCCTAAACCGAGCCCTAACCCTAACACTAACCCTAACTCTAACCCATACCCTACGCCGTACCAGAAGCCCTCCCCGAACCCGTAACCTAAGCCGTACCCTAAGCCTAACCCTAAGCCTAACCCTAAACGTAGGCTACCCTTGAATGCTTCTGCCTCCAATAGATTTCCTAAGCAGTAGTGTTTTAAGGAACAGCTTAAAAAGAGAATCCTAAAGTGATTTCTTTATAATGGGTGTGTTCCTTATCTTATCCTAGTGTCTAAACTCTTCTCCATGGCTGGACCTCCAAATAATATTCCTTTATGTGCTAAGGGGTATCTAGAGAATGGGATAGGTTTAATAACTACCCTAACACTAACGCGTACCCTAACCCTAACCCCTACCCTAACCATAACACGTACCTTAATCCTAACCAATACCCTAAACCGAGCCCTAACCCTAACACTAACCCTAACCCTAACCCTAACCCATACCCTACGCCGTACCCGAAGCCCTCCCCAAACCCGTACCCTAAGCCGTACCCTAAGCCGTACCCTAAGCCTAACCCTAACCCTAGGCTACCCTTGACTGCTTCTGCCTCCAATAGATTTCCTAAGCACTAGTGTTTTAAGGAACAGCTTAAAAAGAGAATCCTAATGTGATTTCTTTATAATGGGTGTGTTCCTTATCTTATCCTAGTGTCTAAACTCTTCTCCATGGCTGGACCTCCAAATAATATTCCTTTACGTGCTAAGGGGTATCTAGAGACTGGGATAGGTTTAATAACTACCCTAACACTAACGCGTACCCTAACCCTAACCCCTACCCTAACCCTAACACGTACCCTAATCCTAAGCAATACCCTAAACCGAGCCCTAACCCTAACACTAACCCTAACACTAACCCTAACCCATACCCTACGCCGTACCCGAAGCCCTCCCCGAACCGGTACCCTAAGCCGTACCCTAAGCCGTACCCTAAGCCTAACCCTAACCCTAGGCTACCCTTGACTGCTTCTGCCTCCATTAGATTTTCTAAGCACTAGTGTTTTAAGGAACAGCTTAAAAAGAGAATCCTAATGTGATTTCTTTATAATGGGTGTGTTCCTTATCTTATCCTAGTGTCTAAACTCTTCTCCATGGCTGGACCTCCAAATAATATTCCTTTACGTGCTAAGGGGTATCTAGAGAGTGGGTTAGGTTTAATAACTACCCTAACACTAACGCGTACCCTAACCCTAAACCCTACCCTAACCCTAACACGTACCCTAATCCTAACCAATACCCTATACCGAGCCCTAACCCTAACACTAACCCTAACCCTAACCCTAACCCATACCCTACGCCGTACCAGAAGCTCTCCACGAACCCGTACCCTAAGCCGTACCCTAAGCCTAACCCTAAGCCTAACCCTAACCCTAGGCTACCCTTGACTGCTTCTGCCTCCAATAGATTTCCTAAGCACTAGTGTTTTAAGGAACAGCTTAAAAAGAGAATCCTAATGTGATTTATTTATAATGGGTGTGTTCCTTATCTTATCCTAGTGTCTAAACTCTTCTCCATGGCTGGACCGCCAAATAATATTCCTTTACGTGCTAAGGGGTATCTAGAGAGTGGGATAGGTTTAATCACTACCCCAACCCTAACACGTACATTAACCCTAACCACTACCCTAACCCTAACACGTACCCTAATCCTAACCCGTACCCTAAACCGAGCCCTAACCCTAACACTAACCCTAACCCTAACCCTAACCCATACCCTACGCCGTACCAGAAGCCCTCCCCGAACCCATACCCTAAGCCGTACCCTAAGCCTAACCCTAAGCCTAACCCTAAACGTAGGCTACCCTTGAATGCTTCTGCCTCCAATAGATTTCCTAAGCAGTAGTGTTTTAAGGAACAGCTTAAAAAGAGAATCCTAATGTGATTTCTTTATAATGGGTGTGTTCCTTATCTTATCCTAGTGTCTAAATTCTTCTCCATGGCTGGACCTCCAAATAATATTCCTTTACGTGCTAAGGGGTATCTAGAGAGTGGGATAGGTTTAATAACTACCCTAACACTAACGCCTACCCTAACCCTAACCCCTACCCTAACCCTAACACGTACCCTAATCCTAACCAATACCCTAAACCGAGCCCTAACCCTAACACTAACCCTAACCCGAACCCTAACCCATACCCTATGCCGTACCCGAAGCCCTCCCCGAACCGGTACCCTAAGCCGTACCCTAAGCCGTACCCTAAGCCTAACCCTAACCCTAGGCTACCCTTGACTGCTTCTGCCTCCAATAGATTTCCTAAGCACTAGTGTTTTAAGGAACAGCTTAAAAAGAGAATCCTAATGTGATTTCTTCATAATGGGTGTGTTCCTTATCTTATCCTAGTGTCTAAACTCTTCTCCATGGCTGAACCTCCAAATAATATTCCTTTACGTGCTAAGGGGTATCTAGAGAGTGGGTTAGGTTTAATAACTACCCTAACACTAACGCGTACCCTAACCCTAAACCCTACCCTAACCCTAACACGTACCCTAATCCTAACCAATACCCTATACCGAGCCCTAACCCTAACACTAACCCTAACCCTAACCCTAACCCATACCCTACGCCGTACCAGAAGCCCTCCCCGAACCCGTACCCTAAGCCGTATCCTAAGCCTAACCCTAAGCCTAACCCTAACCCTAGGCTACCCTTGGATGCTTCTGCCTCCAATAGATTTCCTAAGCAGTAGTGTTTTAAGGAACAGCTTAAAAAGAGAATCCTAATGTGATTTCTTTATAATGGGTGTGTTCCTTATCTTATCCTAGTGTCTAAACTCTTCTCCATGGCTGGACCTCCAAATAATATTCCTTTATGTGCTAAGGGGTATCTAGAGAATGGGATAGGTTTAATAACTACCCTAACACTAACGCGTACCCTAACCCTAACCTCTACCCTAACCATAACACGTACCTTAATCCTAACCAGTACCCTAAACCGAGCCCTAACCCTAACACTAACCCTAACCCTAACCCTAACCCATACCCTACGCCGTACCCGAAGCCCTCCCCAAACCCGTACCCTAAGCCGTACCCTAAGCCGTACCCTAAGCCTAACCCTAACCCTAGGCTACCCTTGACTGCTTCTGCCTCCAATAGATTTCCTAAGCACTAGTGTTTTAAGGAACAGCTTAAAAAGAGAATCCTAATGTGATTTCTTTATAATGGGTGTGTTCCTTATCTTATCCTAGTGTCTAAACTCTTCTCCATGGCTGGACCTCCAAATAATATTCCTTTACGTGCTAAGGGGTATCTAGAGACTGGGATAGGTTTAATAACTACCCTAACACTAACGCGTACCCTAACCCTAACCCCTACCCTAACCCTAACACGTACCCTAATCCTAAGCAATACCCTAAACCGAGCCCTAACCCTAACACTAACCCTAACCCTAACCCTAACCCATACCCTACGCCGTACCCGAAGCCCTCCCCGATCCGGTACCCTAAGCCGTACCCTAAGCCGTACCCTAAGCCTAACCCTAACCCTAGGCTACCCTTGACTGCTTCTGCCTCCATTAGATTTTCTAAGCACTAGTGTTTTAAGGAACAGCTTAAAAAGAGAATCCTAATGTGATTTCTTTATAATGGGTGTGTTCCTTATCTTATCCTAGTGTCTAAACTCTTCTCCATGGCTGGACCTCCAAATAATATTCCTTTACGTGCTAAGGGGTATCTAGAGAGTGGGTTAGGTTTAATAACTACCCTAACACTAACGCGTACCCTAACCCTAAACCCTACCCTAACCCTAACACGTACCCTAATCCTAACCAATACCCTATACCGAGCCCTAACCCTAACACTAACCCTAACCCTAACCCTAACCCATACCCTACGCCGTACCAGAAGCTCTCCACGAACCCGTACCCTAAGCCGTACCCTAAGCCTAACCCTAAGCCTAACCCTAACCCTAGGCTACCCTTGACTGCTTCTGCCTCCAATAGATTTCCTAAGCACTAGTGTTTTAAGGAACAGCTTAAAAAGAGAATCCTAATGTGATTTATTTATAATGGGTGTGTTCCTTATCTTATCCTAGTGTCTAAACTCTTCTCCATGGCTGGACCGCCAAATAATATTCCTTTACGTGCTAAGGGGTATCTAGAGAGTGGGATAGGTTTAATCACTACCCCAACCCTAACACGTACATTAACCCTAACCACTACCCTAACCCTAACACGTACCCTAATCCTAACCCGTACCCTAAACCGAGCCCTAACCCTAACACTAACCCTAACCCTAACCCTAACCCATACCCTACGCCGTACCAGAAGCCCTCCCCGAACCCGTACCCTAAGCCGTACCCTAAGCCTAACCCTAAGCCTAACCCTAAACGTAGGCTACCCTTGAATGCTTCTGCCTCCAATAGATTTCCTAAGCAGTAGTGTTTTAAGGAACAGCTTAAAAAGAGAATCCTAATGTGATTTCTTTATAATGGGTGTGTTCCTTATCTTATCCTAGTGTCTAAATTCTTCTCCATGGCTGGACCTCCAAATAATATTCCTTTACGTGCTAAGGGGTATCTAGAGAGTGGGATAGGTTTAATAACTACCCTAACACTAACGCCTACCCTAACCCTAACCCCTACCCTAACCCTAACACGTACCCTAATCCTAACCAATACCCTAAACCGAGCCCTAACCCTAACACTAACCCTAACCCGAACCCTAACCCATACCCTATGCCGTACCCGAAGCCCTCCCCGAACCGGTACCCTAAGCCGTACCCTAAGCCGTACCCTAAGCCTAACCCTAACCCTAGGCTACCCTTGACTGCTTCTGCCTCCAATAGATTTCCTAAGCACTAGTGTTTTAAGGAACAGCTTAAAAAGAGAATCCTAATGTGATTTCTTCATAATGGGTGTGTTCCTTATCTTATCCTAGTGTCTAAACTCTTCTCCATGGCTGAACCTCCAAATAATATTCCTTTACGTGCTAAGGGGTATCTAGAGAGTGGGTTAGGTTTAATAACTACCCTAACACTAACGCGTACCCTAACCCTAAACCCTACCCTAACCCTAACACGTACCCTAATCCTAACCAATACCCTATACCGAGCCCTAACCCTAACACTAACCCTAACCCTAACCCTAACCCATACCCTACGCCGTACCAGAAGCCCTCCCCGAACCCGTACCCTAAGCCGTATCCTAAGCCTAACCCTAAGCCTAACCCTAACCCTAGGCTACCCTTGGATGCTTCTGCCTCCAATAGATTTCCTAAGCACTAGTGTTTTAAGGAACAGCTTAAAAAGAGAATCCTAATGTGATTTCTTTATAATGGGTGTGTTCCTTATCTTATCCTAGTGTCTAAATTCTTCTCCATGGCTGGACCTCCAAATAATATTCCTTTACGTGCTAAGGGGTATCTAGAGAGTGGGATAGGTTTAATAAATACCCTAACACTAACGCGTACCCTAACCCTAACCCCTACCCTAACCCTAACACGTACCCTAATCCTAAGCAATACCCTAAACCGAGCCCTAACCCTAACACTAACCCTAACCCTAACCCTAACCCATACCCTACGCCGTACACGAAGCCATCCCCGAACCCGTACCCTAAGCCGTACCCTAAGCCGTACCCTAAGCCTAACCCTAACCCTAGGCTACCCTTGACTGCTTCTGCCTCCAATAGATTTCCTAAGCACTAGTGTTTTAAGGAACAGCTTAAAAAGAGAATCCTAATGTGATTTCTTTACAATGGGTGTGTTCCTTATCTTATCCTAGTGTCTAAACTCTTCTCCATGGCTGGACCTCAAAATAATATTCCTTTACGTGCTAAGGGGTATCTAGAGACTGGGATAGGTTTAATAACTACCCTAACACTAACGCGTACCCTAACCCTAACCCCTACCCTAACCCTAACACGTACCCTAATCCTAACCAATAACCTAAACCGAGCCCTAACCCTAACACTAACCCTAACCGTAACCCTAACCCATACCCTACGCCGTACACGAAGCCCTCCCCGAACCGGTACCCTAAGCCGTACCCTAAGCCGTACCCTAAGCCTAACCCTAACCCTAGGCTTCCCTTGACTGCTTCTGCCTCCAATAGATTTCCTAAGCACTAGTGTTTTAAGGAACAGCTTAAAAAGAGAATCCTAATGTGATTTCTTTATAATGGGTGTGTTCCTTATCTTATCCTAGTGTCTAAACTCTTCTCCATGGCTGGACCTCCAAATAATATTCCTTTACGTGCTAAGGGGTATCTAGAGACTGGGATAGGTTTAATAACTACCCTAACACTAACGCGTACCCTAACCCTAACCCCTACCCTAACCCTAACACGTACCCTAATCCTAAGCAATACCCTAAACCGAGCCCTAACCCTAACACTAACCCTAACACTAACCCTAACCCATACCCTACGCCGTACCCGAAGCCCTCCCCGAACCGGTACCCTAAGCCGTACCCTAAGCCGTACCCTAAGCCTAACCCTAACCCTAGGCTACCCTTGACTGCTTCTGCCTCCATTAGATTTTCTAAGCACTAGTGTTTTAAGGAACAGCTTAAAAAGAGAATCCTAATGTGATTTCTTTATAATGGGTGTGTTCCTTATCTTATCCTAGTGTCTAAACTCTTCTCCATGGCTGGACCTCCAAATAATATTCCTTTACGTGCTAAGGGGTATCTAGAGAGTGGGTTAGGTTTAATAACTACCCTAACACTAACGCGTACCCTAACCCTAAACCCTACCCTAACCCTAACACGTACCCTAATCCTAACCAATACCCTATACCGAGCCCTAACCCTAACACTAACCCTAACCCTAACCCTAACCCATACCCTACGCCGTACCAGAAGCTCTCCACGAACCCGTACCCTAAGCCGTACCCTAAGCCTAACCCTAAGCCTAACCCTAACCCTAGGCTACCCTTGACTGCTTCTGCCTCCAATAGATTTCCTAAGCACTAGTGTTTTAAGGAACAGCTTAAAAAGAGAATCCTAATGTGATTTATTTATAATGGGTGTGTTCCTTATCTTATCCTAGTGTCTAAACTCTTCTCCATGGCTGGACCGCCAAATAATATTCCTTTACGTGCTAAGGGGTATCTAGAGAGTGGGATAGGTTTAATCACTACCCCAACCCTAACACGTACATTAACCCTAACCACTACCCTAACCCTAACACGTACCCTAATCCTAACCCGTACCCTAAACCGAGCCCTAACCCTAACACTAACCCTAACCCTAACCCTAACCCATACCCTACGCCGTACCAGAAGCCCTCCCCGAACCCATACCCTAAGCCGTACCCTAAGCCTAACCCTAAGCCTAACCCTAAACGTAGGCTACCCTTGAATGCTTCTGCCTCCAATAGATTTCCTAAGCAGTAGTGTTTTAAGGAACAGCTTAAAAAGAGAATCCTAATGTGATTTCTTTATAATGGGTGTGTTCCTTATCTTATCCTAGTGTCTAAATTCTTCTCCATGGCTGGACCTCCAAATAATATTCCTTTACGTGCTAAGGGGTATCTAGAGAGTGGGATAGGTTTAATAACTACCCTAACACTAACGCCTACCCTAACCCTAACCCCTACCCTAACCCTAACACGTACC